>NW_026282344.1:0-3622 GCF_023373465.1 Oncorhynchus keta | reverse complement strand
TAAAACTGTATTTTTTGTGAAGAATCAACAACAAGTGGGACACAATCATGAAGTGGAACGACATTTATTGGATATTTCAAACTTTTTAACAAATCAAAAACTGAAAAATTGGGCGTGCAAAATTATTCAGCCCCTTTACTTTCAGTGCAGCAAACTCTCTCCAGAAGTTCAGTGAGGATCTCTGAATGATCCAATGTTGACCTAAATGACTAATGATGATAAATACAATCCACCTGTGTGTAATCAAGTCTCCGTATAAATGCACCTGCACTGTGATAGTCTCAGAGGTCCGTTAAAAGCGCAGAGAGCATCATGAAGAACAAGGAACACACCAGGCAGGTCCGAGATACTGTTGTGAAGAAGTTTAAAACCGGATTTGGATACAAAAATATTTCCCAAGCTTTAAACATCCCAAGGAGCACTGTGCAAGCGATAATATTGAAATGGAAGGAGTATCAGACCACTGCAAATCTACCAAGACTTGGCCGTCCCTCTAAACTTTCAGCTCATACAAGGAGAAGACTGATCAGAGATGCAGCCAAGAGGCCCATGATCACTCTGGATGAACTGCAGAGATCTACAGCTGAGGTGGGAGACTCTGTCCATAGGACAACAATCAGTCAGTCGTATATTGCACAAATCTGGCCTTTATGGAAGAGTGGCAAGAAGAAAGCCATTTCTTAAAGATATCCATAAAAAGTGTTGTTTAAAGTTGGCCACAAGCCACCTGGGAGACACACCAAACATGTGGAAGAAGGTGCTCTGGTCAGATGAAACCAAAATGTACATTTTTGGCAACAATGCAAAACGTTATGTTTGGCGTAAAAGCAACACAGCTCATCACCCTGAACGCACCATCCCCACTGTCAAACATGGTGGTGGCAGCATCATGGTTTGGGCCTGCTTTTGGTACCTTCAGGCATTTGGAAATTGCTCCCAAGGATGAACCAGATTTGTGGAGGTCTAAAAAAAATTTTATGAGGTCTTGGCTGATTTCTTTTGATTTTCCCATGATGTCAAGCAGAGGCTCTGAGTTTGAAGGTAGACCTTGAAATACATCCACTGGTACACCGCCAAGTCAAATTATGTCAATTGGCCTATCAGAAGCTTCTAAAGCCATGACATTTTCTGGAGTTTTGCAAGCTGTTTAAAGGCACAGTCAACATTTTGTCTGTGAACTTCCAACCCACTGGAATTGTGATAACCAACCAAAACTATAGTTTGTTAACAATTTGTGGAGTGGTTTAAAAACGAGTTTTAATGACTCCATCCTAACTGTATGTACATTTCTGACTTCAACTGTACCTATGAACAGTGGCCTCCATGATTCTTAAATGGAAGAAGTTTGAAACCACCAAGACTCTTCCTAGAGCTGGACGCCTCGGCCAAAGTTAGCAATTGGGGAAGAATGGCATTGGACAGGGAGGTGACCAAGATCCCGATGGTGACCCTGTCACAGCTCCAGAGTTCCTCTGTGGAGATGGGGTAACCTTCCAAAAGTACAACCATCTCTGCAGCACTCCACAAATTAGGCCTTCGTGGTAGAGTGGCCAGACAGACACCACTCCTCAGTAAAAGGCAACTAAATGAAGGTGAACTTTTTGGCCTGTTTTCCAAGTGTCACGTTAGGAGGAAATCTGGCACCATCCCTACGGGGAAGCATGGTGGTGGCAACAACATGCTGTGGGGATGTTTTTCAGTGGCAGGGACTGGGAGACTAGTCAGGATCGATGCAAAGATAAATGGAGAAAAGTACAGAAAGATCCTTGATGAAAACCTGCTCCAGAGCGCTCAGGACCTCAGACTGGGGTGAAGGTTCACCCTCCAGCAGGATAATGACCCTAAGCACATATCACAAAGCCACTCCTGTGTTGTCTTAGCTAAGTATCTGAATGTCCTAGATTGGCCCAGCCAGAGCTCAGATTTGAAGCCGATCGAACATCGGAGAGACCTGAAGATAGCTGTGCAGCAATGCTCCCCGTCCAACCTGACCGAGCTTGAGAGGGTCTGCAGAGAAGAATGGGAGAAACTCTTCAAACAGAAGGGTGCCAAGCTTTTAGCATTATACCCAAGAAGACTCTAGGCCTTAAACGCTGCCAACAGTGCTTAAACAAAGTAGTGAAAAGGGGTCTGAATACTACTTATGTAAATGTGATTCCCTCCGTTTTTTAATATATATTTTTTACATAAATGAGCAAAAATAAACAGTTTTTGCTTTGTCATTATGGGGTATTGTGTGTAGATTGATGGGGAGCATTTTAGATTAAGGCTGTAACTTAACAAAATGGGGAAAAAGTCAAGGGGTCTGAATACATTCTGAATGGGATGGGATGTATGGACATTATGGACAGTATATGGATAAAATATTTAGTTTATTTGAAGAACAGTGTATAGTTTAACAGCAATAGTTAAATTGAAAAGGCCTTGACTAGAATACAGTATATACATATGAAGCCGGTAAAACATTATGTAAGCATTATTAAAGTGACCAGTTTTCCATAACTATGTACAGATGGCAGCAGCCTCTAAGGTGTATGGTAGCGTAACCGGTTGGTAGCCGGCTTGTGTCAATGACTAATGTTCAGGGCAGGGTACTGGCTTGAGATGACTACTTAACAGTCTGATGGCCTTGCGATAGAAGCTGTTTTTCATTGTCTCGGTCCCAGCTTTGATGCACCTGTTCTGACCCCACCTTCTGGATAGTACCAGGGAGAACAGGCCGTGGCTCAAGTGGATGAGGTCCTTGATGATGTTCTTTGCCTACTGGATGGTGGCAGGGTGAGCAGGCCGTGGCTCCGGTGGCTGAGGTCTTTAATCTCCTTGGCCGGGTGCTGTAGATGTCCTGGAGTGCAGACAATGTTGCCCCTGGTGATACGTTGGGCAGACCGCACTGTCCCCTGGAGAGCACTGTGCAGTTGTCTGTAAAGGTTTGTGAGGGACTTCTTACATTTCTTACATTTACATTACATTTAAGTCATTTAGCAGACGCTCTTATCCAGAGCGACTTACAAATTGGTGCATTCACCTTATGACATCCAGTGGAACAGCCACTTTACAATAGTGCATCTAAATCTTTTAAGGGGGGTGAGAAGGATTACTTTATCCTATCCTAGGTATTCCTTAAAGAGGTGGGGTTTCAGGTGTCTCCGGAAGGTGGTGATTGACTCCGCTGTCCTGGCGTCGTGAGGGAGTTTGTTCCACCATTGGGGGCCAGAGCAGCGAACAGTTTTGACTGGGCTGAGCGGGAACTGTACTTCCTCAGTGGTAGGGAGGCGAGCAGGCCAGAGGTGGATGAACGCAGTGCCCTTGTTTGGGTGTAGGGCCTGATCAGAGCCTGGAGGTACTGAGGTGCCGTTCCCCTCACAGCTCCGTAGGCAAGCACCATGGTCTTGTAGCGGATGCGAGCTTCAACTGGAAGCCAGTGGAGAGAGCGGAGGAGCGGGGTGACGTGAGAGAACTTGGGAAGGTTGAACACCAGACGGGCTGCGGCGTTCTGGATGAGTTGTAGGGGTTTAATGGCACAGGCAGGGAGCCCAGCCAACAGCGAGTTGCAGTAATCCAGACGGGAGATGACAAGTGCCTGGATTAGGACCTGCGCCGCTTCCTGTGTGAGGCAGGGTCG
>NW_026282343.1:0-21329 GCF_023373465.1 Oncorhynchus keta | reverse complement strand
ACTATGCTGTCATATCCTCCCTCATGTTTCTAGTTTAGTGTCGCTATGCTGTCAAATCCTCCTCGTGTTTCTAGTTTAGTGTAGCTATGCTGTCAAATCCTCCCTCGTGTTTCTAGTTTAGTGTCACTATGCTGTCAAATCCTCCCTCATGTTTCTAGTTTAGTGTCACTATGCTGTCAAATCCTCCCTCGTGTTTCTAGTTTAGTGTAGCTATGCTGTCAAATCCTCCCTCGTGTTTCTAGTTTAGTGTAGCTATGCTGTCAAATCCTCCCTCGTGTTTCTAGTTTAGTGTAGCTATGCTGTCAAATCCTCCCTCGTGTTTCTAGTTTAGTGTCACTATGCTGTCAAATCCTCCCTCGTGTTTCTAGTTTAGTGTAGCTATGCTGTCAAATCCTCCCTCGTGTTTCTAGTTTAGTGTAGCTATGCTGTCAAATCCTCCCTCGTGTTTCTAGTTTAGTGTCACTATGCTGTCAAATCCTCCCTCGTGTTTCTAGTTTAGTGTAGCTATGCTGTCAAATCCTCCCTCGTGTTTCTAGTTTAGTGTCACTATGCTGTCAAATCCTCCCTCGTGTTTCTAGTTTAGTGTCACTATGCTGTCAAATCCTCCTCGTGTTTCTAGTTTAGTGTAGCTATGCTGTCAAATCCTCCCTCGTGTTTCTAGTTTAGTGTCACTATGCTGTCAAATCCTCCCTCGTGTTTCTAGTTTAGTGTCACTATGCTGTCAAATCCTCCCTCGTGTTTCTAGTTTAGTGTCGCTATGCTGTCAAATCCTCCCTCGTGTTTCTAGTTTAGTGTCGCTATGCTGTCAAATCCTCCCTCATGTTTCTAGTTTAGTGTCGCTATGCTGTCAAATCCTCCCTCGTGTTTCTAGTTTAGTGTCGCTATGCTGTCAAATCCTCCCTCGTGTTTCTAGTTTAGTGTCGCTATGCTGTCAAATCCTCCCTCATGTTTCTAGTTTAATTAATCGCTATGCTGTCAAATCCTCCCTCATGTTTCTAGTTTAGTGTCACTATGCTGTCAAATCCTCCCTCATGTTTCTAGTTTAGTGTCGCTATGCTGTCAAATCCCCTCCCTCGTGTTTCTAGTTTAGTGTCGCTATGCTGTCAAATCCTCCCTCATGTTTCTAGTTTAGTGTCACTTCATATCAAATCCTCCCTCATGTTTCTAGTTTAGTGTCATATGCTGTCAAATCCTCCCTCATGTTTCTAGTTTAGTGTCACTATGCTGTCAAATCTCCTCGTGTTTCTAGTTTAGTGTCGCTATGCTGTCAAATCCTCCCTCATGTTTCTAGTTTAGTGTCGCTATGCTGTCAAATCCTCCCTCATGTTTCTAGTTTAGTGTCACTATGCTGTCAAATCCTCCCTCATGTTTCTAGTTTAGTGTCATATGCTGTCAAATCCTCCCTTGTGTTTCTAGTTTAGTGTCGCTATGCTGGCTCAAATCCTCCCTCGTGTTTCTAGTTTAGTGTCGCTATGCTGTCAAATCCTCCCTCGTGTTTCTAGTTTAGTGTCGCTATGCTGTCAAATCCTCCCTCGTGTTTCTAGTTTAGTGTCACTATGCTGTCAAATCCTCCCTCATGTTTCTAGTTTAGTGTCACTATGCTGTCAAATCCTCCTCATGTTTCTAGTTTAGTGTCGCTATGCTGTCAAATCCTCCTCGTGTTTCTAGTTTAGTGTCACTATGCTGTCAAATCCTCCCTCATGTTTCTAGTTTAGTGTCATGCTATGCTGTCAAATCCTCCCTCATGTTTCTAGTTTAGTGTCGCTATGCTGTCAAATCCTCCTCGTGTTTCTAGTTTAGTGTCACTATGCTGTCAAATCCTCCTCATGTTTCTAGTTTAGTGTCGCTATGCTGTCAAATCCTCCCTCATGTTTCTAGTTTAGTGTCACTATGCTGTCAAATCCTCCCTCATGTTTCTAGTTTAGTGTCGCTATGCTGTCAAATCCTCCTCGTGTTTCTAGTTTAGTGTCACTATGCTGTCAAATCCTCCCTCGTGTTTCTAGTTTAGTGTTATGCTGTCAAATCCTCCCTCGTGTTTCTAGTTTAGTGTCGCTATGCTGTCAAATCCTCCCTTGTGTTTCTAGTTTAGTGTCACTATGCTGTCAAATCCTCCCTCGTGTTTCTAGTTTAGTGTCACTGCTGTCAAATCCTCCCTCGTGTTTCTAGTTTAGTGTCACTATGCTGTCAAATCCTCCCTCATGTTTCTAGTTTAGTGTCACTATGCTGTCAAATCCTCCCTCGTGTTTCTAGTTTAGTGTCACTATGCTGTCAAATCCTCCCTCGTGTTTCTAGTTTAGTGTAGCTATGCTGTCATATCCTCCCCTCGTGTTTCTAGTTTAGTGTCACTATGCTGTCAAATCCTCCCTCGTGTTTCTAGTTTAGTGTCACTATGCTGTCAAATCCTCCCTCGTGTTTCTAGTTTAGTGTCGCTATGTTGTCAAATCCTCCCTCGTGTTTCTAGTTTAGTGTCACTATGCTGTCAAATCCTCCTCGTGTTTCTAGTTTAGTGTCACTATGCTGTCAAATCCTCCCTCGTGTTTCTAGTTTAGTGTCACTATGCTGTCAAATCCTCCCTCGTGTTTCTAGTTTAGTGTCACTATGCTGTCAAATCCTCCCTCGTGTTTAGTGTCGCTATGCTGTCAAATCCTCCCTCGTGTTTCTAGTTTAGTGTCACTATGCTGTCAAATCCTCCTCGTGTTTCTAGTTTAGTGTCACTATGCTGTCAAATCCTCCTCGTGTTTCTAGTTTAGTGTCACTATGCTGTCAAATCCTCCCTCGTGTTTCTAGTTTAGTGTCACTATGCTGTCAAATCCTCCCTCGTGTTTCTAGTTTAGTGTCACTATGCTGTCAAATCCTCCCCTCGTGTTTCTAGTTTAGTGTCACTATGCTGTCAAATCCTCCCTCATGTTTCTAGTTTAGTGTCACTATGCTGTCAAATCCTCCCTCGTGTTTCTAGTTTAGTGTCACTATGCTGTCAAATCCTCCCTCGTGTTTCTAGTTTAGTGTCACTATGCTGTCAAATCCTCCTCGTGTTTCTAGTTTAGTGTCACTATGCTGTCAAATCCTCCCTCGTGTTTCTAGTTTAGTGTCACTATGCTGTCAAATCCTCCCTCGTGTTTCTAGTTTAGTGTCACTATGCTGTCATATCCTCCTCGTGTTTCTAGTTTAGTGTCGCTATGCTGTCAAATCCTCCCCTCGTGTTTCTAGTTTAGTGTCACTATGCTGTCAAATCCTCCCTCGTGTTTCTAGTTTTACCAGTTTTTTCAGTAACCGGCCGTGATTGGGAGTCCCATAGGGCGTCGTTAGGCCGTCATTGTAAATAAGAATTTGTTCTAGTTAAGTAAAGGTTCAATAAAAATAATTAGTCTTAGTTTAGTTTAGTTCTGAAAAAATCAAATTCAACAATGCAATCAAGGTTCATGTTTTCAATTCTGCTTTTGCTTTCAAAAGCAGCTGAAACATGTTCTGGTTAATTAGCCGTTGATCTCGTAACCCATCTTCCACTACATTTACAATTACCTTGGTTATTTTGGGTGTTCATCAAGGCATGCTTTTATTTTTTTACATTTATTTACCATTTATCAAGGTACAAAATGCCTCTTTCTCTCTCTCCTCCTCATCTTCCTCTCTCTCTCTATCCTCCTCATCTTCCTCTCTCTCTCTATCCTCCTCATCTTCCTCTCTCTCTCTCTCCTCCTCTTCTTTCTTTCTCTCTCTCTCCTCCTCTTCTTTCTTTCTCTCCTCCTCCCCTCTTCTCTCTCTCTCTCTCTCTCTCTCCTCTCTCCTCTCTCTCTCTCTTTTCTCTCTTCTCTTCTCTCTCTCAGAAACTTTCCAGCAGCCAAGACCCACACCACCAAGTCAACCGCAACCAAAATGTCTTCTACATCTCAAACTAAACCGCAAACTGACTGTCCCAAGACCACACCCAAAGGGTCGAGGGTTGGCCACCAAAGCTCAGCCAACCACGGCTAAGGGCTGTCCACCCTCATTCCTAAACTGGTACGTTTGGACTTTTTAATTTTTCTTACACTAACAGCACTAGTCACGCCAGTTGGATGTTGGGGGAATTGTGTTTCTGTCACCCATGGTGACACTAAGGACATGGAGGGTCAAATAACCCAGCCATGTCGTCAGAGCGTTCTGGTGGAAACACGGCAGTTTGAGGCTTTTAGGTCAAACACTTGGGGTCAACCCCAGTGAAAATGTGTTGTTTTTGTCTTGGAGTACAGTTGTATTTTTATTTGTCTATGTAATTAGATTTTGAAGAAGTTTATTGTGGAAAATGTGTCTTTGGCCTCGTCACATAAAAACAGCCATTGTAAACAATGCATGAATCACATTAAAGGTGAAGCTCAGTAATTTAAAATGATGTTGGATGGTTTCACCTGTAAAGTCAATGGGTCAGTTCTTTAAACAGTTATCAACTTCATCTATACTTCCCCTTTAACTGTTAACACAACATCTCTCCTCCCTCCCTCCCCTCCCTCCCCTCCTCCTCTCTCTCTCCTCTCTCTCCTCCCCCCTTCCCTCTCTCTCCCTCCCTTCCCTCTCTCCCTTTCCCCTTCCCCTCTCTCCCCCCTCCCCTTCCCTCTCTCTCCCTCCCTTCCTTCCTCTCCCTCCCTTCCCTCTCTCTCTTTCCTCCCTCTCTCTCTCCTCCCTCCTCCCTCTCTCTCTTTCACTCCTCTCTCTCTCTCCTCCCTCTCTCTCTCTCCCCCTCCCTTCCTCTCTCTCTTTCACTCCCTCTCTCTCTCCTCCCTCTCTCTCTCCCCCCTCCCTCTCTCTTTCACTCCCTTTCTCTCCCCCCACTCCCTTTCTTTCACTCCTCCCTCTCGCTCCCCCCTCCCTCCCTCCTCCCTCTCTCTCCTCCCTCATTCTCTTTGTGTGTGTAGCCTGGTTGTGGAAATAATAGCTTTTGTGAAGATCGAAGGTTTACCGGAGACTGGCTATACAGAGGAAGATGTTCTGGCTCTGGTGAAGCCTTACGGATATAAAACCTGGACTCTACAACTGTTTCATTCTTCCTGCACAGAGATGGGTAGGTTGGCTGTGTGTTTCATACTGCCTCACCAGAGATGGGTAGGTTGGCTGTGTGTTTCATACTGCCTCACCAGAGATGGGTAGATTGGCTGTGTGTTTTTACTGCCTCACCAGAGATGGGTAGATTGGCTGTGTGTTTCATACTGCCTCACCATAGATGGGTAGGTTGGCTGTGTGTTTCATACTGCCTCATTAGAGATGGGTAGATTGGCTGTGTGTTTCATACTGCCTCACCAGAGATGGGTAGGTTGGCTGTGTGTTTCATACTGCCTCACCAGAGATGGGTAGATTGGCTGTGTGTTTCATACTGCCTCACCATAGATGGGTAGATTGGCTGTGTGTTTCATACTGCCTCACCAGAGATGGGTAGGTTGGCTGTGTGTTTTCATACTGCCTCACCAGAGATGGGTAGATTGGCTGTGTGTTTCATACTGCCTCACCAGAGATGGGTAGATTGGCTGTGTGTTTCATACTGCCTCACCAGAGATAGGTAGATTGGCTGTGTGTTTCATACTGCCTCACCAGAGATGGGTAGATTGGCTGTGTGTTTCATACTGCCTCCACCAGAGATGGGTAGATTGGCTGTGTGTTTCATACTGCCTCACCAGAGATGGGTAGATTGGCTGTGTTTTCATACTGCCTCACAGAGATGGGTAGGTTGGCTGTGTGTTTCATACTGCCTCTACCATAGATGGGTAGATTGGCTGTGTGTTTTTATACTGCCTCACCAGAGATGGGTGATTGGCTGTGTGTTTCATACTGCCTCACCAGAGATGGGTAGATTGGCTGTGTGTTTCATACTGCCTCACCAGAGATGGGTAGGTTGGCTGTGTGTTTTCATACTGCCTCACCAGAGATGGGTAGATTGCTGTGTGTTTCATACTGCCTCACTAGAGATGGGTAGATTGGCTGTGTGTTTCATACTGCCTCACCAGAGATGGGTAGATTGGTTGTGTGTTTCATACTGCCTCACCAGAGATGGGTAGATTGGCTGTGTGTTTCATACTGCCTCACCAGAGATGGGTAGATTGGCTGTGTGTTTCATACTGCCTCACCAGAGATGGGTAGATTGGCTGTGTGTTTCATACTGCACCAGAGATGGGTAGATTGGCTGTGTGTTTCATACTGCCTCACCAGAGATGTAGATTGGCTGTGTGTTTCATACTGCCTCACCAGAGATGGGTAGATTGGCTGTAGGGGCGGTGGGGGGTCTCTCTACTGTGAACATGTTTTCTATGGAAAATGAATACTGTTCACCTTCTCAGTAATAAGTGACTTTGACGACGTGGTCTCAAACACTGAACCGTTGTGGAGTCTGCGGCCTTGTTTCCGGTTGTTGATGCAATACTTTACCATGGGTGGTGGTTGTCATGGTGATGGTACGTTCTCCCAACAGGCCATAATCCGTATGGACGGAGTACAGAAGAGCTCTGTTGCTGGTGACACACTACACAGTCTCCTCCAAACTACTAGACTGTCCCCTCTCCTTCACGTTGATCTGCCCTGATACAGGCCTCGTTCAGGTAACACGCCGCGCACACACACACATTATAATTCCCGAAAACCAGGTCTCCAAGTGTAACGGCTGTGAAATGGCTAGCTAGTTAGCGGTGGTGCTCTAATAAGCGTTTCAATCGGTGCGTCACTCGCTCTGAGACCTTGAAGTAGTTGTTCCCCCTTTCCTCTGCAAAAAGAGCCGCGGCTTTTGTGGAGCGATGGGTAACGATGCTTCGAGGGTGACTGTTGTTGATGTGTGCAGAAGGTCCTGGTTCGAGCCCGGGTTGGGGCGAGGGACGGCCTAAAGTTATGCTGTTACACCAGCATGGATTCCCCTTGAGGCCCATGTCCACAGAGTTGGGCATGGCTGCCGTTCCTGTTCGCTCCTCACCTGTGGAATAGCCTGCCAGACTGAACTTAGACCTGGACTCTTGTCCCCTGTTGCTCATTTTAAATATGTTTTGGAGCATTTTATTTTGTATTGGCTTGTTACTGTTTCGGGTAATGCAAGTTCTTGTGCTGTTAGTAGAATAAGCTGTTAGTAGAATAACCTGTTAGTTGAATAACCTGTTAGGGGGAATAACCTGTTAGGGGGAATAACCTGTTAGGGGAATAACCTGTTAGGGGGAATAACCTGTTAGGGGGAATAACCTGTTAGGGGAATAACCTGTTAGGGGAATAACCTGTTAGGGGGAATAACCTGTTAGGGGAATAACCTGTTAGGGGGAATAACCTGTTAGGGGGAATAACCTGTTAGGGAATAACCTGTTAGGGGGAATAACCTGTTAGTAGAATAACCTGTTAGGGGGAATAACCTGTTAGGGGGAATAACCTGTTAGGGGAATAACCTGTTAGGGGAATAACCTGTTAGTAGAATAACCTGTTAGGGGAATAACCTGTTAGTAGAATAACCTGTGAGGGGAATAACCTGTTAGTGGGAATAACCTGTGAGGGGAATAACCTGTTAGTGGGAATAACCTGTTAGTGGAATAACCTGTTAGGGGAATAACCTGTTAGTGGGAATAACCTGTTAGTGGGAATAACCTGTTAGGGGGAATAACCTGTGAGGGGAATAACCTCATGAGGGAATAACCTGTTAGGGGGAATAACCTGTTAGTAGAATAACCTGTTAGGGGAATAACCTGTTAGTAGAATAACCTGTTAGGGGAATAACCTGTTAGTAGAATAACCTGTTAGGGGGAATAACCTGTTAGTAGAATAACCTGTTAGGGGAATAACCTGTTAGTAGAATAACCTGTGAGGGGAATAACCTTGGTCTCAGTCATCATTGCTGTTTATTCTTTCTATGGCAGGAGAATGTCTACACAACGCTGAAGGCCTCAGCACTTCGGTAAGTTAACATGTTTAACTTGGAAGGTTAATTCAGAAGTTTAGTGCCTCGTGTTGAGGCAAGTGTAGTGGAAGTATTGACTGTAGTAGGGCTGGGATAGTGACTTAATAGACGTTAATGAACCCTTTATAACAGGTTAATGAACCCTTGGCAACTGTTAATGAACCCTTTATAACCTGTTAATGAACCCTTTATAACAGGTTAATGAACCCTTATAACAGGTTAATGAACCCTTTATAGCAGGTTAATGAACCTTTATAACAGGTTAATGAACCCTTTATAACCTGTTAATGAACCCTTTATAACAGGTTAATGAACCCTTTATAACAGGTTAATGAACCCCTTTATAGCCTGTTAATGAACCCTTTATAACAGGTTAATGAACCCTTTATAGCAGGTTAATGAACCCTTTATAGCAGGTTAATGAACCCTTTATGGCAGGTTAATGAACCCTTTATAACAGGTTAATGAACCCTTATAGCAGGTTAATGAACCCTTTATAACAGGTTAATGAACCCTTTATAACGGGTTAATGAACCCTTTTATAGCAGGTTAATGAACCCTTTAACAGGTTAATGAACCCTTTATAACAGGTTAATGAACCCTTTATAACAGGTTAATGAACCCTTTATAGCCTGTTAATCAACCCTTTATAACAGGTTAATGAACCCTATAACAGGTTAATGAACCCTTTATAGCAGGTTAATGAACCCTTTATAGCAGGTTAATGAACCCTTTATAGCAGGTTAATGAACCTTTATAGCAGGTTAATGAACCCTTATAGCAGGTTAATGAACCCTTTATAACCTGTTAATGGACCCTTTTATAGCAGGTTAATGAACCCTTTATAGCAGGTTAATGAACCCTTTATAGCAGGTTAATGAACCCTTTATAACCACCATTAATGGACCCTTTATAGCAGGTTAATGAACTCCTTTATAACAGGTTAATGAACCGCTATAACAGGTTAATGAACCCTTCACAACAGGTTAATGAACCCTTTATAGCAGGTTAATGAACCCTTTATAGCAGGTTAATGTAGAGCATGGCGCTTTGTAACGCCAGGGTAGTGGGTTCGATTCCCAGGACCACCCATACGTAGAATGTATGCACACATGACTGTAAGTCGCTTTGGATAAAAGCGTCTGCTAAATGGCATATATTATCATTATTATTATTATTATAGCAGGTTAATGAACCCTTTATAGCAGGTTAATGAACCCTTTATAACCTGTTAATGGACCCTTTATAGCAGGTTAATGAACCCCTTTATAGCAGGTTAATGAACCCTTTTTATAGCAGGTTAATGAACCTTTATAACAGGTTAATGAACCCTTTATAACCTGTTAATGAACCCTTTTATAACCTGTTAATGAACCCTTTATAGCAGGTTAATGAACCCTTCATAACCTGTTAATGAACCCTTTATAGCCTGTTAATGAACCCTTTATAACAGGTTAATGAACCCTTTATAACAGGTTAATGAACCCTTTATAACCTGTTAATGAAGACCTTATAACAGGTTAATGAACCCTTTATAACAGGTTAATGAACCCTTTATAACAGGTTAATGAACCCTTATAACCTGTTAATGAACCCTTTATAGCCTGTTAATCAACCCTTTATAGCAGGTTAATGAACCGCTATAACAGTTAATGAACCCTTTATAACAGGTTAATGAACGCTATAACCTGTTAATGAACCCTTTATAAACTGTTAATGAACCCTTTATAGCCTGTTAATGAACCCTTTATAGCAGGTTAATGAACCCTTTATAGCCATTAATGAACCCTTTATAGCAGGGTAATGAACCCTTTATAACAGGTTAATGAACCCTTTATAACCTGTTATAAAGAACCCTTTATAACCTGTTGTGAACCCTTTATAGCCTGTTAATGAAGCTATAACCTGTTCATTAACCCTTTATAACAGGGTTCATGAACCCCTTTATAGCAGGGTTCATTAACCTGTTATAAAGTTAATGAACCTTTTGTAAAGGGGTTCATGAACCTATAACCTGTTAATGAATATAAAGGTTTATTAACAGGTTATAAAGGTTCATTAACTGTTAATGGTTCATTAACCTATTATAAAGGGTTCGCCTGTTAATGAAGGGTTCGTGTTATATACCTGTTCATTAACCTGTTCATAACAGTTAATGGGCCGCTCGTTATAAGGGATTTCGTGAACCTTATAACAGTTCGTTAATAAACCATTTATAACAGGTCATTAACGGAATTATAAAGGGTTAATGGACGGGTTATAGCAGGTTAATGAACCCTTTATATTTGTTCATTAACCACATAACCTGTTAATGAACCCTTTATGGAATGTCTGTTAATGAACCCTTTATAGCAGGTTAATGAACCCTTTATAACTTGTTAATGAACCCTTTATAGCCTGTTAATGAACCGCTTTATAACCTGTTAATGAACCCTTTAGAGTTAATGAACATTCTAACCTGTTAATGAACCCTTTATAGCCTGTTAATGAACCCTTTATAACAGGTTAAGTAGACCGCTTTATAACAGGTTAATGAACCCTTTATAACAGGTTAATGAACCCTTTATAACAGGTTAATGAGCCACTTTGTAACAGTTCAATGAACCCTTTATAGCCTGTTAATGAACCCTTTATAGCCTGTTAATGAACCCTTTATAACAGAGTTAATGAACATATAGCACTGTTAATAGAACCCTTTATAACCTGTTAATGAACCTTTATGGCAGTTTAATGAACCCTTTATAACAGGTTAATGAACCCTTTATAGCCTGTTAATGAACCCTTTATAGCAGGTTAATGAACCCTTATAACAGGTTAATGAGCCGCTTTATAACCTGTTAATGAACCCTTATAACAGGTTAATGAAACCTTTATAACAGGTTAATGAACCCTTTATAGCCTGTTAATGAACCCTTTATAGCCTGTTAATGGACCCTTTATAACAGGTTAATGAACCCTTTATAACCTGTTAATGAGACCCTTATAACCTGTTAATGAACCCTTTATAGTAGGTTAATGAACCCTTTATAACCTGTTAATGAACCCTTATAACAGGTTAATGAACCACTTATAACAGGTTAATGAACCCTTTATAGCCTGTTAATGAACGCCTTTATAGCAGGTTAATGAACCCTTTATAACAGGTTAATGAACCCCTTTATAACCTGTTAATGAACCCTTTATAGCAGGTTAATGAACCCTTTATAACAAGTTAATGAACCCTTTATAACCTGTTAATGGAACCCTATAACCTGTTAATGAACCCTTTATAACAGGTTAATGAACCCTTTATAGCAGGTTAATGAACCCTTTATAACAGGTTAATGAACCCTTATAACAGGTTAATTAACCCTTTTATAACCTGTTAATGAACCCTTATAACCTGTTAATGAACCCTTTATAACAGGTTACTGAACCCTTTATAACAGGTTAATGAACCCTTTATAACAGGTTAATGGACCCTTTATAACAGGTTAATGGACCCTTTATAACAGGTTAATGGACCCTTTATAGCAGGCTAATGAACCCTTTATAACCTGTTAATGAACCCTTTATAACCTGTTAATGAACCCTTTATAGCAGGTTAATGAACCCTTATAACCTGTTAATGAACCCTTTATAGGCATGTTAATGAACCCTTTATAACAGGTTAATGGACCCTTTATAACAGGTTAATGGACCCTTTATAACAGGTTAATGGACCCCTTTATAGCAGGCTAATGAACCCTTTATAACCTGTTAATGAACCCTTATAACCTGTTAATGAACCCTTTTATAGCAGGTTAATGAACCCTTTATAACAGGTTAATGAACCCTTTATAGCATGTTTAATGAACCCTTTATAGCCTGTTAATGGACCCTTATACAGGTTAATGAACCCTTATAACAGATTAATGAACCCTTTATAGCCTGTTAATGAACCCTTTATAGCCTGTTAATGAACCCTTTATAACAGGTTAATGAACCCTTTATAGCCTGTTAATGAACCCTTTATAGCAGTTTTAATGAACCCTTTATAACAGGTTAATGAACCCTTATAACAGGTTAATGAACCCTTTATAGCCTGTTAATTTAACCCTTTATAACCTGTTAATGAACCCTTTATAACAGGTTAATGAACCCTTATAGCAGGTTAATGAACCCTTTATAGCAGGTTAATGAACCCTTTATAACAGGTTAATGAACCCCTGTTAATGAACCATATTAACAGGTTAATGAACCCTTTATAACAGGTTAATGAACCCTTTATAACAGGTTAATGAACCCTTTATAACAGGTTAATGAACCCTTTATAACAAGTTAATGAACCCTTTTTTATAACAAGTTAATGAACCCTTTATAACAGGTTAATGAACCCTTTATAACCTGTTAATGAACCCTTATAACCTGTTAATGAACCCTTTATAGCAGTTAATGAACCCTTTATAGCCTGTTAATGAACCCTTTATAGCAGGTAATGAACCCTTTATAAACCTGTTAATGACCCTTTATAACAGGTTAATGAACCCTTATAACAGGTTAATGAACCCTTTATAGCCTGTTAATGAACCCTTATAGCAGGTTAATCGAACCCTTTATAACAGGTTAATGAACCCTTTATAACCTGTTAATGAACCCTTTATAACCTGTTAATGAGCCCTTTATAGCAGGTTAATGAACCCTTTATAACCTGTTAATGAACCCTTTATAACAGGTTAATGAACCCTTTATAACAGGTTAATGAACCCTTTATAGCCTGTTAATGAACCCTTTATAGCAGGTTAATGAACCCGCTATAACAGGTTAATGAACCTTTATAACAGTTAATGACCCTTTATAGCAGGTTAATAGGCCTTATAACAAGTTAATGAACCCTTTATAACCACTGTTAATGAACCCTTTATAACCTGTTAATGAACCCTTTATAACAGGTTAATGAATACCTTATAGCAGGTTAATGAACCCTTTATAACAGGTTAATGAACCCTTTATAACAGGTTAATTAACCCTTTATAACCTGTTAATGAACCCTTTATAACATGTTAATGAACCCTTTATAACAGGTTAATGGACTCGCTATAGCAGGTTAATGAACCTTTATAACCTGTTAATGAACTCTTTATAACCTGTTAATGAACCCTTTATAACCTGTTAATGAACCGCTATAACGGGTTAATGAACTATAACAAGTTTGTAGACCTTTATAACAGGTTAATGGACCCTTTATAACAGGTTAATGGACCCTTTATAGCAGGCTAATGAACCCTTTATAACCTGTTAATGAACCCTTTATAACCTGTTAATGAACCCTTTATAGCAGGTTAATGAACCCTTTATAACCTGTTAATGAACCTTTATAGCATGTTAATGTTCCCTTTATAACAGGTGTGACCATATATAACAGTTAATGGACCCTTTATAACAGGTTAATGGACCCTTTATAGCAGTTTAATGAACCCTTTATAACAGGTTAATGAACCCTTTATAGCATGTTAATGAACCCTTTATAACCTGTTAATGAACCCTTTATAACCTGTTAATGAACCCTTTATAGCCTGTTAATGGACCCTTTATAACAGGTTAATAAACCCTTTATAACAGATTAATGAACCCTTTATAGCCTGTTAATGAACCCTTTATAGCCTGTTAATGAACCCTTTATAACAGGTTAATGAACCCTTTATAGCCTGTTAATGAACCCTTTATAGCAGTTTAATGAACCCTTTATAACAGGTTAATGAACCCTTTATAACAGGTTAATGAACCCTTTATAGCCTGTTAATTTAACCCTTTATAACCTGTTAATGAACCCTTTATAACAGGTTAATGAACCCTTTATAGCAGGTTAATGAACCCTTTATAGCAGGTTAATGAACCCTTTATAACAGGTTAATGAACCCTTTATAACCTGTTAATGAACCCTTTATAACAGGTTAATGAACCCTTTATAACAGGTTAATGAACCCTTTATAACCTGTTAATGAACCCTTTATAACCTGTTAATGAACCCTTTATAGCAGGTTAATGAACCCTTTATAGCAGGTTAATGAACCCTTTATAACAGGTTAATGAACCCTTTATAACAGGTTAATGAACCCTTTATAACCTGTTAATGAACCCTTTATAGCAGGTTAATGAACCCTTTATAACCTGTTAATGAACCCTTTAACAGGTTAATGAACCCTTTATAACCTGTTAATGAACCCTTTATAACAGGTTAATGAACCCTTTATAACAAGTTAATGAACCCTTTATATAACAAGTTAATGAACCCTTTATAACAGGTTAATGAACCCTTTATAACCTGTTAATGAACCCTTTATAACCTGTTAATGAACCCTTTATAGCAGGTTAATGAACCCTTTATAGCAGGTTAATGAACCCTTTATAGCCTGTTAATGAACCCTTTATAGCAGGGTAATGAACCCTTTATAACCTGTTAATGAACCCTTTATAACAGGTTAATGAACCCTTTATAGCCTGTTAATGAACCCTTTATAGCAGGTTAATGAACCCTTTATAACAGGTTAATGAACCCTTTATAACCTGTTAATGAACCCTTTATAGCAGGTTAATGAACCCTTTATAACAAGTTAATGAACCCTTTATAACCTGTTAATGAACCCTTTATAACCTGTTAATGAACCCTTTATAACAGGTTAATGAACCCTTTATAGCAGGTTAATGAACCCTTTATAACAGGTTAATGAACCCTTTATAACAGGTTAATTAACCCTTTATAACCTGTTAATGAACCCTTTATAACAGGTTAATGAACCCTTTATAACAGGTTAATGGACCCTTTATAGCAGGTTAATGAACCCTTTATAACCTGTTAATGAACCCTTTATAACCTGTTAATGAACCCTTTATAACCTGTTAATGAACCCTTTATAACAGGTTACTGAACCCTTTATAACAGGTTAATGAACCCTTTATAACAGGTTAATGGACCCTTTATAACAGGTTAATGGACCCTTTATAACAGGTTAATGGACCCTTTATAGCAGGCTAATGAACCCTTTATAACCTGTTAATGAACCCTTTATAACCTGTTAATGAACCCTTTATAGCAGGTTAATGAACCCTTTATAACAGGTTAATGAACCCTTTATAGCATGTTAATGAACCCTTTATAACCTGTTAATGAACCCTTTATAGCCTGTTAATGGACCCTTTATAACAGGTTAATGAACCCTTTATAGCCTGTTAATGAACCCTTTATAGCCTGTTAATGAACCCTTTATAACAGGTTAATGAACCCTTTATAAGCGTGTTAATGAACCCTTTATAGCAGTTTAATGAACCCTTTATAACAGGTTAATGAACCCTTTATAACAGGTTAATGAACCCTTTATAGCTTGTTAATTTAACCCTTTATAACCTGTTAATGAACCCTTTATAACCTGTTAATGAACCCTTTATAACAGGTTAATGAACCCTTTATAACAGGTTAATGAACCCTTTATAGCAGGTTAATGAACCCTTTATAACAGGTTAATGAACCCTTTATAACAGGTTAATGAACCCTTTATAACCTGTTAATGAACCCTTTATAGCAGGTTAATGAACCCTTTATAACCTGTTAATGAACCCTTTATAGCAGGTTAATGAACCCTTTATAACAGGTTAATGAACCCTTTATAACAGGTTAATGGACCCTTTATAACAGGTTAATGAACCCTTTATAACAGGTTAATGAACCCTTTATAGCCTGTTAATGAACCCTTTATAGCCTGTTAATGAACCCTTTATAACAGGTTAATGAACCCTTTATAACAAGTTAATGAACCCTTTATATAAGAAGTTAATGAACCCTTTACAACAGGTTAATGAACCCTTTATAACCTGTTAATGAACCCTTTATAGCCTGTTAATGAACCCTTTATAGCAGGTTAATGAACCCTTTATAACAGATTAATGAACCCTTTATAACCTGTTAATGAACCCTTTATAACCTGTTAATGAACCCTTTATAACAGGTTAATGAACCCTTTATAACAGGTTAATGAACCCTTTATAACAGGTTAATTAACCCTTTATAACCTGTTAATGAACCCTTTATAACAGGTTAATGAACCCTTTATAACAGGTTAATGGACCCTTTATAGCAGGTTAATGAACCCTTTATAACCTGTTAATGAACCCTTTATAACCTGTTAATGAACCCTTTATAACCTGTTAATGAACCCTTTATAACCTGTTAATGAACCCTTTATAACAGGTTACTGAACCCTTTATAGCAGGCTAATTAACCCTTTATAACAGGTTAATGAACCCTTTATAACAGGTTAATGAACCCTTTATAGCAGGTTAATGAACCCTTTATAACAGGTTAATGAACCCTTTATAACCTGTTAATGAACCCTTTAACAGGTTAATGAACCCTTTATAGCAGGTTAATGAACCCTTTATAACAGGTTAATGAACCCTTTATAACAGGTTAATGAACCCTTTATAACCTGTTAATGAACCCTTTATAACCTGTTAATGAACCCTTTATAACCTGTTAATGAACCCTTTATAACCTGTTAATGAACCCTTTATAGCCTGTTAATGAACCCTTTATAACAGATTAATGAACCCTTTATAGCCTGTTAATGAACCCTTTATAGCCTGTTAATGAACCCTTTATAGCAGGTTAATGAACCCTTTATAACAGTTTAATGAACCCTTTATAGCCTGTTAATTTAACCCTTTATAACCTGTTAATGAACCCTTTATAACAGATTAATGAACCCTTTATAGCCTGTTAATGAACCCTTTATAGCCTGTTAATGCACCCTTTATAGCAGGTTAATGAACCCTTTATAACAGGTTAATGAACCCTTTATAGCCTGTTAATTTAACCCTTTATAACCTGTTAATGAACCCTTTATAACAGGTTAATGAACCCTTTATAGCAGGTTAATGAACCCTTTATAGCAGGTTAATGAACCCTTTATAACAGGTTAATGAACCCTTTATAACCTGTTAATGAACCCTTTATAACCTGTTAATGAACCCTTTATAACAGGTTAATGAACCCTTTATAACAGGTTAATGAACCCTTTATAACCTGTTAATGAACCCTTTATAACCTGTTAATGAACCCTTTATAGCAGGTTAATGAACCCTTTATAGCAGGTTAATGAACCCTTTATAACAGGTTAATGAACCCTTTATAACAGGTTAATGAACCCTTTATAGCATGTTAATGAACCCTTTATAGCCTGTTAATGGACCCTTTATAACAGGTTAATGAACCCTTTATAACAGGTTAATGAACCCTTTATAGCCTGTTAATGAACCCTTTATAGCCTGTTAATGAACCCTTTATAGCATGTTAATGAACCCTTTATAACCTGTTAATGAAGTGGTCCTTCTGTAGCTCAGTTGGTAGAGCATGGCGCTTGTAACGCCAGGGTAGTGGGTTCGATCCCGGGACCACCCATACGTAGAATGTATGCACGCATGACTGTAAGTCGCTTTGGATAAAAGCGTCTGCAAAATGGCATATATTATTATATTAATTATTATAATGAACCCTTTATAACCTGTTAATGAACCCTTTATAGCCTGTTAATGGACCCTTTATAACAGGTTAATGAACCCTTTATAACAGGTTAATGAACCCTTTATAGCCTGTTAATGAACCCTTTATAGCCTGTTAATGGACCCTTTATAACAGGTTAATGAACCCTTTATAACCTGTTAATGAACCCTTTATAACCTGTTAATGAACTCTTTATAGCAGGTTAATGGACCCTTTATAACAGGTTAATGAACCCTTTATAACAGGTTAATGAACCCTTTATAACAGGTTAATGAACCCTTTATAACCTGTTAATGAACCTTATATAGCAGGTTAATGAACCCTTTATAGCAGGTTAATGAACCCTTTATAACAGGTTAATGAACCCTTTATAACCTGTTAATGAACCCTTTATAACCTGTTAATGAACCCTTTATAACCTGTTAATGAACCCTTTATAGCAGGTTAATGAACCCTTTATAGCCTGTTAATGAACCCTTTATAGCAGGTTAATGAACCCTTTATAACCTGTTAATGAACCCTTTATAACAGGTTAATGAACCCTTTATAGCCTGTTAATGAACCCTTTATAACAGGTTAATGAACCCTTTATATCCTGTTAATGAACCCTTTATAACAGGTTAATGAACCCTTTATAACCTGTTAATGAACCCTTTATAACAGGTTAATGAACCCTTTATAACAGGTTAATGGACCCTTTGTAGCAGGTTAATGAACCCTTTATAACCTGTTAATGGACCCTTTATAACCCGTTAATGGACCCTTTATAACCTGTTAATGAACCCTTTATAACCTGTTAATGAACCCTTTATAACAGGTTAATGAACCCCTTTATAACAGGTTAATGAACCCTTTATAACAGGTTAATGAACCCTTTATAGCAGGTTAATGAACCCTTTATAGCAGGTTAATGAACCCTTTATAACAGGTTAATGGACCCTTTATAACCTGTTAATGAACCCTTTATAACGCGCTCTGCTTCTCAACAGGACACGACATTGAAGGAACGCCTTCTGATCGTCAGTAACGTCGCCACGGGGACTACGGCAACCCAAGAGGTTCACGACCTCGTCAAACGCTTCGGATCCTACCTCGATTCGCTATCTCTGATCAACAGGGTACCACAGACACACAGACATGTTGAGGCCAGGCACCACAATCTGATAATAGGGTGACATGTGTTGCCTTTAATCATATCGCCATTAACTTTTACCAATTTGAATGTAGACACACACATCACAAACAATTTGGGGGAAATATTGTGTTGAACAGGCAAATGAGGCAGATGTTCTGATTTGCTTCAAATCCATTTTTCCGGACCCTGAATGAAGTCAGGCTAAATATTTTGGTTTTATTTAGTTAGACACTCCGGGACCTGACTTGTATCGGTCAGATTAAGACACTCCGGGATCAGACTTGTATAGATCAGATTAAGACACTCCGGGACCAGACTTGTATCGATCAGATTAAGACACTCCGGGACCAGACTTGTATCGATCAGATTAAGACACTCCGGGACCAGACTTGTATCGATCAGATTAAGACACTCCGGGACCAGATTTGTATAGATCAGATTAAGGCGCTCCGGGACCAGATTTGTATAGATCAGATTAAGACACTCCGGGACCAGACTTGTATAGATCAGATTAAGACACTCCGGGACCAGACTTGTATAGATCAGATTAAGGCGCTCCGGGACCAGATTTGTATAGGTCAGATTAAGACACTCCGGGACCAGACTTGTATAGATCAGATTAAGGCGCTCCGGGACCAGATTTGTATAGATCAGATTAAGACACTCCAGGACCAGACTTGTATACATCAGATTAAGACACTCCGGGACCAGACTTGTATCGGTCAGATTAAGACACTCCGGGACCAGACTTGTATCGGTCAGATTAAGACACTCCGGGACCAGACTTGTATAGATCAGATTAAGACACTCCGGGACCAGACTTGTATAGATCAGATTAAGACACTCCGGGACCAGACTTGTATCGGTCAGATTAAGACACTCCGGGACCAGACTTGTATAGATCAGATTAAGACACTCCGGGACCAGACTTGTATAGATCAGATTAAGACACTCCGGGACCAGACTTGTATAGGTCAGATTAAGACACTCCGGGACCAGACTTGTATCGGTCAGATTAAGACACTCCGGGACCAGACTTGTATACATCAGATTAAGACACTCCGGGACCAGACTTGTATTGGTCAGATTAAGACACTCCGGGACCAGACTTGTATACATCAGATTAAGACACTCCGGGACCAGACTTGTATTGGTCAGATTAAGACACTCCGGGACCAGACTTGTATAGATCAGATTAAGACACTCCGGGACCAGACTTGTATTGGTCAGATTAAGACACTCGGGACCAGACTTGTATAGATCAGATTAAGACACTCCGGGACCAGACTTGTATAGATCAGATTAAGACACTCCGGGACCAGACTTGTATCGGTCAGATTAAGATGCTCCGGTTTTGAAGGAGAAGTACAACAGTCAGGTGTTTTCAGGTCTTGTTTTTTACACACCTGTGGTACACACTCTCATCCGCATACCTCCCTCTTGTCCTCTGTCTCCTAGATTTATTTTGAGATGGAGTCGTCGTCGATAGCGATGGCGGTATGTCTTCATTTCAAGAAGTTCCCCTGTGTAGTTCAGAACAAGCCTCTGAAGTTCAACATGCTGGTCAAGGTTAAACACCCGGCTCAGCCGCAGCTCCCAGCCAAGAGGACACGTGTCACCAGGTGAGTGTCTACCTCAACCTTTCACTACTTGTCTGTCTGTATATCAACACATCACTGTGTGCATAAAACCTGTTTTAAATAAATCTCTTTCTATAGTGTGACAACGTTTTTAAAATGAAATAAAAGTTCAAAACATGAAGTCAAATCATTGAATCGACATAACAGTAGCGTTGACTGAAAAGCTCAGATTACTTCCATTTATTTTTGCTGGACGGAGCTCATTAGAATAATACCTAGCATGCTTTGCAACTGTACTTTTTTTTTTTTTACATTTGGATTCTTTTATTTAAATGTGATTTTCTTGCAGCTTTTTTTCACCTCTATTTTTTTAATATATATATTTTTGCCAGTTTTCACGTTCGTGATTTACATTTTAACTTGGGAAAACAAACGATCAAAACATACACGGACCGCAATCTCACATCCAGGAATCTTGACGTAAAAGGATATCATCATGTCATTTATGTCTGTCTGTCATTTATGTCTAATCTCTGTCATTTATGTCTAATGTCATTTATGTCTGTCTGTCATTTATGTCTGTCTGTCATTTATGTCTAATCTCTGTCATTTATGTCTAATCTCTGTCATTTATGTCTAATGTCATTTATGTCTGTCTGTCATTTATGTCTGTCTGTCATTTATGTCTAATCTCTGTCATTTATGTCTAATGTCATTTATGTCTGTCTGTCATTTATGTCTGTCTGTCATTTATGTCTAATCTCTGTCATTTATGTCTAATCTCTGTCATTTATGTCTAATGTCATTTACGTCTAATATCTGTAATTTATGTCTGTCTGTCATTTATGTCTAATGTCTGTCTGTCATTTATGTCTGTCATTTATGTCTAATGTCTGTCTGTCATTTATGTCTAATGTCTGTCTGTCATTTATGTCTAATGTCATTTATGTCTAATGTCTGTCATTTATGTCTCATGTCTGTCATTTATGTCTAATGTCATTTATGTCTAATGTTTGTCTGTCATTTATGTCTAATGTCATTTATGTCTAATATCATTTATGTCTGTCTGTCATTTATGTCTAATGTCATTTATGTCTAATCTCTGTCATTTATGTCTGTCTGTCATTTATGTCTAATCTCTGTCATTTATGTCTAATCTCTGTCATTTATGTCTAATGTCATTTATGTCTAATATCTGTCATTTATGTCTGT
>NW_026282342.1:0-2729 GCF_023373465.1 Oncorhynchus keta | reverse complement strand
GGCCTTCACATAATGTCTGACCTGGACCCCGCAGCTGGAAGCAACTATGTGTTTTACGTTTTTATTATGTTTTAAACTAAAGGCGCTGTGAATTATGGGCCTGCTCTGACATATATGATAGTTGGCTTCTAAATGAGTTGGAAAAAGTGGGTTTGGTGTCAATTGGTATCAGTTTGGTGTCAAAATGACATCTAATTGACTGATGGACACTGACTTGCTAGTTGACTTTTGTACATTAGCAATATGTTTAAACGGAGAGGGACCATCACCAAAAAGTGACATTCTGAAATCAACCCTAACGAGCCATGGAGATGAACCAGAATCACTGCCCAGCTATCCCGAGTTCATCGGGCCAGTCAATTTCACATTCCTGCAGGATTTTTATAGCATGACAAATTCGTGATGGTACCTGCCCATTGAACCATATTGCAAATGCACAGTGACTTTGCAAAAGTGAGAAAACATAAACAAATGGACATGATGAAATCAACACAACGAGTGATGGAAATGTACAACTATCACTGCTCAGCCATCCTGTGTTCATCAGACCAGTCAATTTTGCATTTTTGAGCATGTCAAATTTCATATGGTAAATGCACATTGAAACATATTGCAAATGCGCGCACTTGCAATATGATTCTATAGTGTAAAAACATCACCTAATGGACATGATGAAATCAACACAACGAGTGATGGAAATGTACAACTATCACTGCTCGGCCATCCTGTGTCCATCAGACCAGTCAATTTTGCATTTTTGAGCATGTCAAATTTCATATGGTAAATGCACATTGAAACATATTGCAAATGCGCGCGCACTTGCAATATGATAACATCACCTAATGGACATGATGAAATCAACACAACGAGTGATGAAATGTACAACTATCACTGCTCGGCCATCCTGTGTCCCATCAGACCAGTCAATTTTGAATGACCGGTAAATGAGCATTTACAAATTTTTTATATTTGGTAAATGCCATTGCACAACATATTGCAAATGCGCGCACTTGCAATATGATTCTATAGTGTAAAAACATCACCTAATGGACATGATGAAATCAACACAACGAGTGATGGAAATGTACAACTATCACTGCCCGGCCATCCTGTGTTCCCATCAGACCAGCATTAATATCAGAATGACCGGTAAATGCATTTACAACCATATTTTTATTTTTGGGTTACCAGTTGCACAACAATGCAAATGCGCGTGCATTTGCAATATGATTCTATAGTGAAAAACATCACCTAATGGACATGATGAAATCAACACAACGAGTGATGGAAATGTACAACTATCACTGCTCGGCCATCCTGTGTCCATCAGACCAGTCAATTTTGCATTTTTGAGCATGTCAAATTTCATATGGTAAATGCACATTGAAACATATTGCAAATGCGCGCGCACTTGCAATATGATTCTATAGTGTAAAAACATCACCTAATGGACATGATGAAATCAACACAACGAGTGATGGAAATGTACAACTATCACTGCCCGGCCATCCTGTGTCCATCAGACCAGTCAATTTTGCATTTTTGAGCATGTCAAATTTCATATGGTAAATGCACATTGAAACATATTGCAAATGCGCGCGCACTTGCAATATGATTCTATAGTGTAAAAACATCACCTAATGGACATGATGAAATCAACACAACGAGTGATGGAAATGTACAACTATCACTGCCCGGCCATCCTGTGTTCCCATAGCGAGCATTAATATCAGAATGACCGGTAAATGCATTTACAACCATATTTTTATTTTTGGGTTACCAGTTGCACGTGCATTTGCAATATGATTCTATAGTGAAAAAACATCACCTAATGGACATGATGAAATCAACACAACAAGTGATGGAAATGTACAACTATCACTGCTCGGCCATCCTGTGTTCATCAGACCAGTCAATTTCACATTCCTGCAGGATTTTTATAGCATGACAAATTCGTGATGGTACCTGCCCATTGAACCATATTGCAAATGCACAGTGACTTTGCAAAAGTGAGAAAACATAAACAAATGGACATGATGAAATCAACACAACAGGTGATGAAATGTACAACTATCACTGCTCAGCCATCCTGTGTTCATCAGACCAGTCAATTTTGCATTTTGAGCATGTCAAATTTCATATGGTAAATGCACATTGAAACATATTGCAAATGCGCGCGCACTTGCAATATGATTCTATAGTGAAAAACATCACCTAATGGACATGATGAAATCAACACAACGAGTGATGGAAATGTACAACTATCACTGCTCGGCCATCCTGTGTCCATCAGACCAGTCAATTTTGCATTTTTGAGCATGTCAAATTTCATATGGTAAATGCACATTGAAACATATTGCAAATGCGCGCGCACTTGCAATATGATTCTATAGTGTAAAAACATCACCTAATGGACATGATGAAATCAACACAACGAGTGATGGAAATGTACAACTATCACTGCTCGGCCATCCTGTGTTCCCATAGCGGGCATTAATATCAGAATGACCGGTAAATGCATTCACAACCATATTTTCATTTTTGGGTTACCAGGTGCCTATTTTCAATCACCAGTTGCACAACATGCGTATCCATCAGAATATTTTAAACAGTCCATAAAGCACTCAGGACTGCCCCCATAGATAGAGGGCCGTAGTAGGGTACTCCCATAGCGGGCATGGATAATAGGAGTCCCAGTAAATGCATTTACAACCATATTTTAATTTTTG
>NW_026282341.1:0-1207 GCF_023373465.1 Oncorhynchus keta | reverse complement strand
TGCTCACTCTGCTCTCTGCTTTCTGTTCTCTCTGCTCTCTGCTTTCCCTTGCCTTCTCTGTTTCTACTTGCTCTGTTTCTGCTTTCCCTGCTCACTCTGCTCTTTCTGCTCTCTGTTGCTCTCCCTGTTCACTCTGCTCTCTGTTTTCCCTTGCTCTCTCTGCTGTTCTCTGCTTTCCCTCTCTGCTCTCTGTGCCTGTTTCTCCATCTCTGCTCTCTGTTTCCCAATCTCTCTCTCTTTTCATATCTGAACAAGGGTGCATTTTGGACAATCTCCACTTGATGGCAGTGTTAAACCAGAAGTGATGAAAACAACATCACTGCAGAGAGAGAGAGAGAGAGAGAGAGAGAGAGAGTCTAATATACTGATATACAGGGGATTCAGAAAGTATTCAGACCCCTTGACTTTTTCCACATTTTGTCATGTCACAGCCTTATTCTAAAATGGATTAAATTGTTATTTTTCCCTCATCAATCTACACACAAAACCCCATAATTACAAAGCAAAAGTTGTTTATTTTATGTGAGAGAGAATAAAGTAGACGAGGCACGTCAAACGTTTGATTTATGACCCTATGTCATGATGACGTGTCCGTGCCCATATTTGGGCATACGGTCAGGACAAATCAAATGTTATTTGTCACATACACATGGTTAGCAGATGTTAATGCGAGTGTAGCGAAATGCTTGTGCTTCTAGTTCCGACAATGCAGTAATAACTAACGTCCCTTTCCTGGCGGGAAGGGATCACGTGGTTATGCCCTTATATGGGCATCCTTTTCCTGTTCTCACGCCTTAGAGTGAGTGCTATGGAGTTTCCTTCTCTGACCACCACCACGTATTATTTGCACTACAAGGTCGAGGTTCCTATCGGCTCTGACGGAAACATTTGACTGAACAAGTCGTTCTAGCAGGGCGATAAATTGTTCCAGATTTGCTTCATCGTTGGGTAAAATAAGAGATACCGTGCTATGCAGATCTCCACAACTCTCCAACTGTAAGACATCACGTGGTTCGCCATAATCTCTAGCCCTGTCTAACAGTTCGTTCAAAGTGTCCAAAATCATTACGTAAAACACAGCATAGTCAAAATTCTGATTCACCCATGCGAAATTGAAAAACTAGAATTTCTGTATTGTTGAATTGATTTCGGTACACAACACGTACACTTCTATCAAGACTGTACCCCTCATACGATGAATCATTTC
>NW_026282340.1:0-6616 GCF_023373465.1 Oncorhynchus keta | reverse complement strand
TACTCAGTAATCTCCTCTATGAAGACTGGGGAACAGCCTGATGAACCAAACTACTCAGTAATCTCCTCCATGAAGACTGGGGGTCAGCCTGATGAACCAAACTACTCAGTAATCTCCTCCATGAAGACTGGGGAACAGCCTGATGAACCAAACTACTCAGTAATCTCCTCCATGAAGACTGGGGGTCAACCTGATGAACCAAACTACTCAGTAATCTCCTCTATGAAGACTGGGGGTCAGCCTGATGAACCAAACTACTCAGTAATCTCCTCCATGAAGACTGGGGGTCGCCTGATGGACCATGAAGACTGGAGGTCAGCCCGATGAACCAAACTACTCAGTAATCTCCTCTATGAAGACTGGGGAACAGCCTGATGAACCAAACTACTCAGTAATCTCCTCCATGAAGACTGGGGGTCAGCCTGATGAACCAAACTACTCAGTAATCTCCTCCATGAAGACTGGGGATCAGTATGATGAACCAAACTACTCAGTAATCTCCTCCATGAAGACTGGGGACAGCCTGATGAACCATGAAGACTGGGGATCAGCCTGATGAACCATGAAGACTGGGGGTCAGTATGATGAACCAAACCACTCAGTAATCTCCTCCAAAGAAGACTGGGAGGTCCAGCCTGATTAACCAAACTACTCAAGTAATCATCCAAGAAGGCTGGAGATCAACCTGATGAAACCAAACTACTCAGTAATCTCCTCCATGAAGACTGGGGTCAGCCTGATGAACCATGAAGACTGGAGGTCAGGCTGAAATCAGACAAACCACTCAAGTAATACCCTCCATGGAGACTGGGGGTCAGCCTGATGAACCAAACTACTCAGTAATCTCCTCCATGAAGACTGGGGGTCAGCCTGATGAACCAAACTACTCAGTAATCTCCTCCATGAAGACTGGGGATCAGTAGTGATGAACCAAACTACTCAGTAATCTCCTCCATGAAGACTGGGGGACAGCCTGATGAACCATGAAGACTGGGGATCAGCCTGATGAACCATGAAGACTGGGGTCAGTATGATGAACCAAACCACTCAGTAATCTCCTCCAAGAAGACTGGAGGTCAGCCTGATTAACCAAACTACTCAGTAATCTCCTCCAAGAAGACTGGAGGTCAGCCTGATGAACCAAACTACTCAGTAATCTCCTCCATGAAGACTGGGGGTCAGCCTGATGAACCATGAAGACTGGAGGTCAGGCTGATGAACCAAACTACTCAGTAATACCCTCCATGGAGACTGGGGTCAGCCTGATGAACCAAACTACTCAGTAATCTCCTCCATGAAGACTGGGGTCAGCCTGATGAACCAAACTACTCAGTAATCTCCTCCATGAAGACTGGGGATCAGCCTGATGAACCAAACTACTCAGTAATCTCCTCCATGAAGACTGGAGGTCAGCCTGATGAACCAAACTACTCAGTAATCTCCTCCATGAAGACTGGGGGAACAGCCTGATGAACCAAACTACTCAGTAATCTCCATGAAGACTGGAGGTCAGCCTGATGAACCAAACTACTCAGTAATCTCCTCCATGAAGACTGGGGAACAGCCTGATGAACCAAACTACTCAGTAATCTCCATGAAGACTGGGGAACAGCCTGATGAACCAAACTACTCAGTAATCTCCATGAAGACTGGGGGTCAGCCTGATGAACCATGAAGACTGGGGGACAGCCTGATGAACCATGAAGACTGGGGTACAGCCTGATGAACCATGAAGACTGGGGGTCAGTATGATGAACCAAACCACTCAGTAATCTCCTCCAAGAAGACTGGAGGTCAGCCTGATTAACCAAACTACTCAGTAATCTCCTCCAAGAAGACTGGAGGTCAGCCTGATGAACCAAACTACTCAGTAATCTCCCTGAAGACTGGGGGTCAGCCTGATGAACCAAACTACTCAGTAACCTACTCCATGAAGACTGGGGATCAGTATGATGAACCAAACTACTCAGTAATCTCCTCCAAGAAGACTGAGGTCAGCCTGATGAACCAAACTACTCAGTAATCTCCTCCATGAAGACTGGGGAACAGCCTGATGAACCAAACTACTCAGTAATCTCCATGAAGACTGGGGAACAGCCTGATGAACCAAACTACTCAGTAATCTCCATGAAGACTGGGGGTCAGCCTGATGAACCATGAAGACTGGGGGACAGCCTGATGAACCATGAAGACTGGGGTACAGCCTGATGAACCATGAAGACTGGGGTCAGTATGATGAACCAAACCACTCAGTAATCTCCTCCAAGAAGACTGGAGGTCAGCCTGATTAACCAAACTACTCAGTAATCTCCTCCAAGAAGACTGGAGGTCAGCCTGATGAACCAAACTACTCAGTAATCTCCCTGAAGACTGGGGGTCAGCCTGATGAACCAAACTACTCAGTAACCTACTCCATGAAGACTGGGGATCAGCCTGATGAACCAAACTACTCAGTATATAGCCCAACTCTCACACACTCACATGCACACATACATTCACTGATACATGTATAATTAGCAGGTTTTGTTATCTCTTTGAACAATCCTTTTTTATTTTTGTACTTCTATTGCTATTTTGTGGTGTGGTTTTTCTACAAGCCCCTGACCTTTCAACCACACCTGCATAACGTGTATGTACTGGGGCGGCAGTGTAGCCTAGTGGTTAGAGTGTTGGACTAGTAACTGGAAGGTTGCAAGATCAAACACCCGAGCTGACAAGGTACAAATCTGTCGTTCTGCCCCTGAACAGGCAGTTAACCTGATTACTGTTCCCAGGCCGTCATTGAAAATAAGAATGTGTTCTTAACTGACTTGCCTGGTTAAATAAAGGTAAAATTAAAAAAAAAATTAAAATGTATTAGTTTGTATCTGTATTATTTGTCAATTGTTTTCTTTGGTGAAAATAAATTAAACTCGACTGAAACTAGGTCCCCATCCGATGGTTCCCCTCAATCACTAACGAGACAAGAATCAGATGCATTCATAGAGAACCAGTTACAGGGTGTTTCCCGTCTTCAGCCAGTTGCAGGCTGACATTTAGTGGGATACGTCTTGTCCTGAAGGCAGAACTGAGCGATTTCCGCTAGATAGACCAGCTGCAAAAGGTCCAAATTGGCTTTATTGTAAGAATTCATAAAAACAAATATGAGCTATTTGGTCTTAATTTAAGGTTAGGTTACTAGTGTGGTTAAGGTTAGGTTAAGTTGTTATGTTATGACTTTGTGGCTGTGCCAGCTAGTGACCACCCTGCAGAACTGCTCCAGAGCATGATGTTTGTTCTTCACTGGTTGCCCTTTTCTTGTGACAACAGGTCACAAATCTTGCTGCTGTGATGGCACACTGTGGTATTTCACCCAGTAGATATTGGGTTGTTTTTTTGTGGATCTGTGTAATCTGATGGAAATATGTGTCTCTAATATTGTCATACATTTGGCAGGAGGTTAGGAAGTGCAGCTCAGTTTCCACCTCATTTCGTGGGCGGTGTGCACATAGTCAAAGCTTTCCTCTCAAGAGAAGACAGGTTATGTACAGACTCAGTCCGCTGCGGGCCTTTCTCAATAGCAGGCTATGCTCACTGAGTCTGTACATAGTCCTTCCTTGAGTTTGGGTCAGCCACAGTGGTCAGGTATTCTGCCACTGTGTACTCTCTGTTTAGGCCAAGTAATTTCTAGTTTGCTCTGTTTTCTTAATTCTTTACAATGTGTCAAGTAATTATCTTTTTGTTTTCTGATTTGTTTGGGTCTAATTGTGTTGCTGTTCTCTCCCTCCCTCCCTTTAGCCCCTCCTCCCCTCCCCTTCCCCTCCCCTCCCCTCCCCCTCTCCCTCCCCTCCTCCCTCCCCTCTCCCCTCCCTCCTCCTCCTCCCTCTCCCTCTCCCTTCCCCTCCCCTCTCCCCTCCCCTCTCCCTCCTCTCCCTCTCCCTCTCCCCTCTCCCCTCCCCTCTCCCTCTCCCCTCCTCCCTCCCCTCCCCTCTCTCCCTCTCCCCCTCTCCTCCTCCCCTCCCCTCTCCCCTCTCCCTCTCCCCTCCCCTCCTCCCTCCTCCCCCTCTCCCCTCCCCTCCCTCCCTCTCTCCTCTCTCCCTCCCTCTCCTCCCCTCCCCTCTCCTCCCTCCCTCTCCCTCCCCCTCCCCTCTCTCCCTCCTCCCCTCCCCTCTCCTCCCCTCCCCTCCTCCTCCCCTCTCCTCTCTCCCTCTCCCCTCCCCTCCCCTCTCCCCTCCCCTCTCCCCCTCCCCTCCCCTCTCCCTCCCCTCTCCCTCTCCCTCCCTCCCCTCTCCCCTCTCCCTCTCCTCTCCCTCTCCCCCTCTCTCCCCTCCCCTCTCCCCCCTCCCCTCTCCCCCCTCTCCCTCTCCCTCCCCTCCCTCCCCCTCTCTGCTATATTTACCGTGCCTCCTGATGGTGGTCCCTTAAAAGGTCCTGACGGTGATCTTCAGCATTCTGCCGAGTGGCAGCATTATTTTAGTTCTGTGGCCGCTGCTCGTCCCTCTCCATTCCCATTGCTGTTCTGCCTGGTTTAGGACTTGCTTTGGATACTTTTGGAGTTGCACCCCCTGTCCTGTTGGTTTCAATAATTGAAAGATTTTCAGTTTTGGTGAGTGAAAATGGTTTAATTCGCTATGCTTTTGTATAATGAAATTAAACTCCAATCATATTTTATATATTGTCTAATGGATAATAGTAGGCCTATATCTAGGCTATTGAGGACTATATTTATTACCCTTAGGCCTGAATGTATATAATGTATTATTAAGTTACATTAATGTCACCTTCACTAATACTTGGTTGTCCCAGTATTGTTTCATTTGATGAATGTAGCTAACATAACAATTCTGAGGAAACTATTCCAATGGATTCATTTAATTTTCATATGTTTTTATTGCTAACTCTCCTTAATGGTACTAAGACTGAGTTCTTATGTTTTTATTGACTAACTCTCATAATGGTACTAAAGACTGAGTTCATATGTTTTTATTGACTAACTCTCATAATGGTACTAAGACTGAGTTCATATGTTTTTATTGACTAACTCTCCTAATGGTACTAAGACTGAGTTCATATGTTTTTATTGCCTAACTCTCATAATGGTACTAAGACTGAGTTCATATGTGCAGTTGGATAGTGCATGGAGACCTAATTTTTAGAATAAGGGCCCAGAGGCCTACCTTAAGTCATGTCACATAGCATCTTTAGGCGTCTAAAAAGATTCTCTGGTACTTTTAGCCAGTAGTTCTGAAAGTAGCACTCACAAGCCAAAAGTGGTTCTTGAAATAGCAGTCTACATCACATATGTGCACCACGTCATTACTCTCTCTCTCTGCTGTGTCCACTGGCTTTTGGACCCGCCCTGCAACCTCATTTGATAACGCTGGGCAGGTCTCTTGCTCGGTGACACTCAAATGCGAGGGGCTGAAGCCCATGGCTAGAACTTTCAAATTGCTAGGGGACTTGGCCCCGCGTTGGGGGAAATGTAGGGAAAATGGGTGCCGGCACAGCTTCAGAAAACAGTTGCTTTCTAACTAGGGATTTGGTGGTGAATTAAGGTAAGACAGTAATTCTGGTCGAAGATGCATGTATGAAATGCACACAGTGGAAAGGTTTAAAAAATACTTATCTGACAGATACCCATTCATTTCATCAGCTAGCAGTGTGTGGAAGTGTAGTGTACACATGCCAGTGTGTGGAAGTGTAGTGTACATGCCAGTGTGTGGAAGTGTAGTGTACATGCCAGTGTGTGGAAGTGTAGTGTACATGCCAGTGTGTGGACGTGTAGTGTACATGCCAGTGTGTGGACGTGTAGTGTACATGCCAGTGTGTGGAAGTGTAGTGTACATGCCAGTGTGTGGAAGTGTAGTGTACATGCCAGTGTGTGGAAGTGGCCAGTGTACATGCCAGTGTGTGGAAGTGTAGTGTACATGCCAGTGTGTGGAAGTGTAGTGTACATGCCAGTGTGTGGAAGTGTAGTGTACATGCCAGTGTGTAGAAGTGTAGTGTACATGCCAGTGTGTGGAAGTGTAGTGTACATGCCAGTGTGTGGAAGTGGTGTAAGTGTAGTGTACATGCCAGTGTGTGGGAAGTGTAGTGTACATGCCAGTGTGTGGAAGTGTAGTGTACATGCCAGTGTGTGGAAGTGTAGTGTACATGCCAGTGTGGAAGTGTAGTGTACATGCCAGTGTGTGTGGAAGTGTAGTGTACATGCCAGTGTGTGGAAGTGTAGTGTACATGCCAGTGTGTGGAAGTGCTTAGTGTACAGCAGTGTGTGGAAGTGTAGTGTACATGCCAGTGTGTGGAAGTGTAGTGTACATGCCAGTGTGTGGAAGTGTGAGTGTATGCCAGTGTGTGGAAGTGTAGTGTACATGCCAGTGTGTGGAAGTGTAGTGTACATGCCAGTGTGTGGAAAGTGTAGTGTACATGCCAGTGTGTGGAAGTGTAGTGTACATGCCAGTGTGTGGAAGTGTAGTGTACATGCCAGTGTGTGGAAGTGTAGTGTACATGCCAGTGTGTGGAAGTGTAGTGTACATGCCAGTGTGGAAGTGTAGTGTACATGCCAGTGTGTGGAAGTGTAGTGTACATGCCAGTGTGTGGGTGTAGTGTACATGGCAATACGTACTGAATGAAGTACACT
>NW_026282339.1:0-46377 GCF_023373465.1 Oncorhynchus keta | reverse complement strand
AGATAGATCTACCGTCTCTATTATATTATGACAAACCAGCTAGATCTACTGTCTCTATTATTTTATGACAAACCAGCTAGATCTACTGTCTCTATTGTATTATGACAGACCAGCTAGATCTACTTTCTCTATTATATTATGACAGACCAGCTAAATGTACTGCCTCTATGTCTCTATTATATTATGACAGACCAGCTAGATCTACTGTCTCTATTATATTATGACAGATCAGCTAGATCTACTGTCTCTATTATATTATGACAGACCAGCTAAATGTACTGTCTCTATGTCTCTATTATATTATGACAGACCAGCTAGATCTACTGTCTCTATGTCTCTATTATATTATGACAGACCAGCTAGATCTACTGTCTCTATTATATTATGACAGATCAGCTAGATCTACTGTCTCTACTATATTATGACAGACCAGCAGGATCAACTGTCTCTATTATATTATGACAGACCAGGTAGATATACTGTCTCTATTATAATATGACAGACCAGCGAGATCTACTGTCTCTATTATATTCTGACAGAACAGCTAGATCTACTGTCTCTATTACAATATGACAATCCAGCTTGATCTACTGGCTCTCTTACATTATGACAGACCAGCTAGATCTTCTGTATCTATTATATTATGACAGACCAGCTAGATCTACTGTCTCTATTATATTATGACAGACCAGCTAAATGTACTGTCTCTATGTCAGACCAGCTATATTATATTTATGACAGACCAGCTAGATCTACTGTCTCTATGTCTCTATTATATTATGACAGACCAGCTAGATCTACTGTCTCTATTATATTATGACAGACCAGGTAGATATACTGTCTCTATTATAATATGACAGACCAGCGAGATCTACTGTCTCTATTATATTCTGACAGAACAGCTAGATCTACTGTCTCTATTACAATATGACATTCCAGCTTGATCTACTGGCTCTCTTACATTATGACAGACCAGCTAGATCTTCTGTATCTATTATATTATGACAGACCAGCAAGATCTACTGTCTCTATTATTTTATGACAGACCAGCAAGATCTACTGTCTCTATTATATTATGACAAACCAGCTAGATCTACTGTCTATATTACAATATGACAATCCAGCTTGATCTACTGGCTCTCTTACATTATGACAGACCAGCTAGATCTTCTGTATCTATTATATTATGACAGACCAGCAAGATCTACTGTTTCTATTATATTATGAGAGACCAGCTAGATCTACTGTCTCTATTATATTATGACAGACCAGCAAGATCTACTGTCTCTATTATATTATGACAGACCAGCTAGATCTACTGTCTCTATTATATTATGACAGACCAGCTAGATCTACTGTCTCTATTATATTATGACAGACCAGCTAGATCTACTGTCTCTATTATATTATGACAGACCAGCTAGATCTACTGTCTCTATTATATTATGACAGACCAGCTAAATGTACTGTCTCTATGTCTCTATTATATTATGACAGACCAGCTAGATCTACTGTCTCTATGACAGACCAGCAAGATCTCTATTATATTATGACAGACCAGCTAGATCTACTGTCTCTATTATATTATGACAGATCAGCTAGATCTACTGTCTCTACTATATTATGACAGACCAGCAGATCAACTGTCTCTATTATATTATGACAGACCAGGTAGATCTACTGTCTCTATTATATTATGACAGACCAGCTAGATCTACTGTCTCTATTATATTCTGACAGAACAGCTAGATCTACTGTCTCTATTATAATATGACAATCCAGCTTGATCTACTGGCTCTCTTATATTATGACAGACCAGCTAGATCTTCTGTATCTATTATATTATGACAGACCAGCAAGATCTACTGTCTCTATTATTTTATGACAGACCAGCAAGATCTACTGTCTCTATTATATTATGACAGACCAGCTAGATCTACTGTCTCTATTATATTATGACAGACCAGCTAGATCTACTGTCTCTATTATATTATGACAGACCAGCTAGATCTACTGTCTCTATTATATTATGACAAACCAGCTAGATCTACTGTCTCTATTATTTTATGACAGACCAGCTAGATCTACTGTCTCTATTATATTATGACAGACCAGCTAGATCTACTGTCTCTATTATATTATGACAGACCAGCTAGATCTACTGTCTCTATTATATTATGACAGACCAGCTAGATCTACTGTCTCTATTATATTATGACAGACCAGCTAGATCTACTGTCTCTATTATATTATGACAGACCAGCTAGATCTACTGTCTCTATTATATTATGACAGACCAGCTAGATCTACTGTCTCTATTATATTATGACAGACCAGCTAGATCTACTGTCTCTATTATATTATGACAGACCAGCTAGATCTACTGTCTCTATTATATTATGACAGACCAGCTAGATCTACTGTCTCTATTATATTATGACAGACCAGCTAGATCTACTGTCTCTATTATATTATGACAGACCAGCTAGATCTACTGTCTCTATTATATTATGACAGACCAGCTAGATCTACTGTCTCTATTATATTATGACAGACCAGCTAGATCTACTGTCTCTATTATATTATGACAGACCAGCTAGATCTACTGTCTCTATTATATTATGACAGACCAGCTAGATCTACTGTCTCTATTATATTATGACAGACCAGCTAGATCTACTGTCTCTATTATATTATGACAGACCAGCTAGATCTACTGTCTCTATTATATTATGACAGACCAGCTAGATCTACTGTCTCTATTATATTATGACAGACCAGCTAGATCTACTGTCTCTATTATATTATGACAGACCAGCTAGATCTACTGTCTCTATTATATTATGACAAACCAGCTAGATCTACTGTCTCTATTATTTTATGACAGACCAGCTAGATCTACTGTCTCTATTATATTATGACAGACCAGCTAGATCTACTTTCTCTATTATATTATGACAGACCAGCTAAATGTACTCTACTATGTCTCTATTATATTATGACAGACCAGCTAGATCTACTGTCTCTATTATATTATGACAGACCAGCTAGATCTACTGTCTCTATTATATTATGACAGACCAGCTAAATGTACTGTCTCTATGTCTCTATTATATTATGACAGACCAGCTAGATCTACTGTCTCTATATTATATTATGACAGACCAGCTAGATCTACTGTCTCTATTATATTATGACAGATCAGCTAGATCTACTGTCTCTACTATATTATGACAGACCAGCAGGATCAACTGTCTCTATTATATTATGACAGACCAGGTAGATATACTGTCTCTATTATAATATGACAGACCAGCTAGATCTACTGTCTCTATTATATTATGACAGAACAGCTAGATCTACTGTCTCTATTACAATATGACAACCAGCTAGATCTACTGGCTCTCTTACATTATGACAGACCAGCTAGATCTTCTGTATCTATTATATTATGACAGACCAGCTAGATCTACTGTCTCTATTATATTATGACAGACCAGCTAGATCTACTGTCTCTATTATATTATATTATGACAGACCAGCTAGATCTACTGTCTCTATGTCTCTATTATATTATGACAGACCAGCTAGATCTACTGTCTCTATTATATTATGACAGACCAGCTAGATCTACTGTCTCTATTATATTATGACAGACCAGCAAGATCTACTGTCTCTATTATATTATGACAGACCAGCTAGATCTACTGTCTCTATTACAATATGACATTCCAGCTTGATCTACTGGCTCTCTTACATTATGACAGACCAGCTAGATCTTCTGTATCTATTATATTATGACAGACCAGCAAGATCTACTGTCTCTATTATTTTATGACAGACCAGCAAGATCTACTGTCTCTATTATATTATGACAAACCAGCTAGATCTACTGTCTATATTACAATATGACAATCCAGCTTGATCTACTGGCTCTCTTACATTATGACAGACCAGCTAGATCTTCTGTCTCTATTATATTATGACAGACCAGCTAAATGTACTGTCTCTATGTCTCTATTATATTATGACAGACCAGCTAGATCTACTGTCTCTATTATTTTATGACAGACCAGCTAGATCTACTGTCTCTATTATATTATGACAGACCAGCTAGATCTACTTTCTCTATTATATTATGACAGACCAGCTAAATGTACTGCCTCTATGTCTCTATTATATTATGACAGACCAGCTAGATCTACTGTCTCTATTATATTATGACAGATCAGCTAGATCTACTGTCTCTATTATATTATGACAGACCAGCTAAATGTACTGTCTCTATGTCTCTATTATATTATGACAGACCAGCTAGATCTACTGTCTCTATTATATTTATGACAGACCAGCTAGATCTACTGTCTCTATTATATTATGACAGATCAGCTAGATCTACTGTCTCTATATATTATGACAGACCAGCAGGATCAACTGTCTCTATTATATTATGACAGACCAGGTAGATATACTGTCTCTATTATAATTATGACAGACCAGCTAGATCTACTGTCTCTATTATATTCTGACAGAACAGCTAGATCTACTGTCTCTATTATAATATGACAATCCAGCTTGATCTACTGGCTCTCTTACATTATGACAGACCAGCTAGATCTTCTGTCTCTATTATATTATGACAGACCAGCAAGATCTACTGTCTCTATTATATTATGACAGACCAGCTAGAGATCTACTGTCTCTATTATATTATGACAGACCAGCTAGATCTACTGTCTCTATTATATTATGACAGATCAGCTAGATCTACTGTCTCTATTATATTATGACAGACCAGCTAGATCTACTGTCTCTATTATATTATGACAGACCAGCTAGATCTACTGTCTCTATTATATTATGACAGACCAGCTAGATCTACTGTCTCTATTATATTATGACAGACCAGCTAGATCTACTGTCTCTATTACAAAATGACAATCCAGCTTGATCTACTGGCTCTCTTACATTATGACAGACCAGCTAGATCTTCTGTATCTATTATATTATGACAGACCAGCAAGATCTACTGTCTCTATTATATTATGACAGACCAGCTAGATCTACTGTCTCTATTATATTATGACAGACCAGCTAGATCTACTGTCTCTATTATATTATGACAGACCAGCTAGATCTACTGTCTCTATTATATTATGACAGACCAGCTAGATCTACTGTCTCTATTATATTATGACAGACCAGCTAGATCTACTGTCTCTATTATTTTATGACAAACCAGCTAGATCTACTGTCTCTGTTATTTTATGACAGACCAGCTAGATCTACTGTCTCTATTATATTATGACAGACCAGCTAGATCTACTGTCTCTATTATATTATGACAGACCAGCTAGATATACTGTCTCTATTATATTCTGACAGACCAGGTAGATCTAGTGTCTCTATTGTATTATGACAGACCAGCTAGATCTACTGTCTCTACTGTATTATGACAGACCAGCTAGATCTACTGTCTCTATTATATTCTGACAGACCAGCTAGATCTACTGTCTCTATTATATTCTGACAGACCAGCTAGATCTACTGTCTCTATTATGACAGACCAGATAGATCTGCTGTCTCAATTATATTATGACAGACCAGCTAGATCTACTGTCTCTATTATATTATGACAGACCAGCTAGATCTACTGTCTCTATTATATTATGACAGACCAGCTAGATCTATCTACTGTCTCTATTATATTATGACAGATCAGCTAGATCTACTCTCTCTATTATATTATGACAGACCAGCTAGATCTTCTGTATCTATTATATTATGACAGACCAGCAAGATCTACTGTCTCTATTATTTTATGACAGACCAGCAAGATCTACTGTCTCTATTATATTGTGACAGACCAGCTAGATCTCCTCCCTCTATTATATTATGACAGACCAGCTAGATCTACTGTCTCTATTATATTATGACAGACCAGCAAGATCTACTGTCTCTGTTGTATTATGAGAGACCAGATAGATCTACCGTCTCTATTATATTATGACAAACCAGCTAGATCTACTGTCTCTATTATTTTATGACAAACCAGCTAGATCTACTGTCTCTATTGTATTATGACAGACCAGCTAGATCTACTTTCTCTATTATATTATGACAGACCAGCTAAATGTACTGCCTCTATGTCTCTATTATATTATGACAGACCAGCTAGATCTACTGTCTCTATTATATTATGACAGATCAGCTAGATCTACTGTCTCTATTATATTATGACAGACCAGCTAAATGTACTGTCTCTATGTCTCTATTATATTATGACAGACCAGCTAGATCTACTGTCTCTATGTCTCTATTATATTATGACAGACCAGCTAGATCTACTGTCTCTATTATATTATGACAGATCAGCTAGATCTACTGTCTCTACTATATTATGACAGACCAGCAGGATCAACTGTCTCTATTATATTATGACAGACCAGGTAGATATACTGTCTCTATTATAATATGACAGACCAGCGAGATCTACTGTCTCTATTATATTCTGACAGAACAGCTAGATCTACTGTCTCTATTACAATATGACAATCCAGCTTGATCTACTGGCTCTCTTACATTATGACAGACCAGCTAGATCTTCTGTATCTATTATATTATGACAGACCAGCTAGATCTACTGTCTCTATTATATTATGACAGACCAGCTAAATGTACTGTCTCTATGTCTATATTATATTATGACAGACCAGCTAGATCTACTGTCTCTATGTCTCTATTATATTATGACAGACCAGCTAGATCTACTGTCTCTATTATATTATGACAGACCAGGTAGATATACTGTCTCTATTATAATATGACAGACCAGCGAGATCTACTGTCTCTATTATATTCTGACAGAACAGCTAGATCTACTGTCTCTATTACAATATGACATTCCAGCTTGATCTACTGGCTCTCTTACATTATGACAGACCAGCTAGATCTTCTGTATCTATTATATTATGACAGACCAGCAAGATCTACTGTCTCTATTATTTTATGACAGACCAGCAAGATCTACTGTCTCTATTATATTATGACAAACCAGCTAGATCTACTGTCTATATTACAATATGACAATCCAGCTTGATCTACTGGCTCTCTTACATTATGACAGACCAGCTAGATCTTCTGTATCTATTATATTATGACAGACCAGCAAGATCTACTGTTTCTATTATATTATGAGAGACCAGCTAGATCTACTGTCTCTATTATTTTATGACAGACCAGCAAGATCTACTGTCTCTATTATATTATGACAGACCAGCTAGATCTACTTTCTCTATTATATTATGACAGACCAGCTAAATGTACTGCCTCTATGTCTCTATTATATTATGACAGACCAGCTAGATCTACTGTCTCTATTATATTATGACAGATCAGCTAGATCTACTGTCTCTATTATATTATGACAGACCAGCTAGATGTACTGTCTCTATGTCTCTATTATATTATGACAGACCAGCTAGATCTAGATCTACAGACCAGCTGTCTCTATTATATATTATGACAGATCAGCTAGATCTACTGTCTCTACTATATTATGACAGACCAGCAGGATCAACTGTCTCTATTATATTATGACAGACCAGGTAGATATACTGTCTCTATTATAATATGACAGACCAGCGAGATCTACTGTCTCTATTATATTCTGACAGAACAGCTAGATCTACTGTCTCTATTGCAATATGACAATCCAGCTTGATCTACTGGCTCTCTTACATTATGACAGACCAGCTAGATCTTCTGTATCTATTATATTATGACAGACCAGCAAGATCTACTGTCTCTATTATTTTATGACAGACCAGCAAGATCTACTGTCTCTATTATATTGTGACAGACCAGCTAGATCTCCTCCCTCTATTATATTATGACAGACCAGCTAGATCTACTTTCTCTATTATATTATTAGAGACCAGAAAGATCTACCGTCTCTATTATATTATGACAAACCAGCTAGATCTACTGTCTCTATTATTTTATGACAAACCAGCTAGATCTACTGTCTCTATTATTTTATGACAGACCAGCTAGATCTACTGTCTCTATTATATTATGACAGACCAGCTAGATCTACTGTCTCTATTATATTATGACAGACCAGCTAGATCTACTGTCTCTATTATATTATGACAGACCAGCTAGATCTACTGTCTCTATTATATTATGACAGACCAGCTAGATCTACTGTCTCTATTATATTATGACAGACCAGCTAGATCTACTGTCTCTATTATATTATGACAGACCAGCTAGATCTACTGTCTCTATTATATTATGACAGACCAGCTAGATCTACTGTCTCTATTATATTATGACAGACCAGCTAGATCTACTGTCTCTATTATATTATGACAGACCAGCTAGATCTACTGTCTCTATTATATTATGACAGACCAGCTAGATCTACTGTCTCTATTATATTATGACAGACCAGCTAGATCTACTGTCTCTATTATATTATGACAGACCAGCTAGATCTACTGTCTCTATATTATCTCTATTATATTATGACAGACCAGCTAGATCTACTGTCTCTATTATATTATGACAGACCAGCTAGATCTACTGTCTCTATTATATTATGACAGACCAGCTAGATATACTGTCTCTATTATAATATGACAGACCAGCGAGATCTACTGTCTCTATTATATTCTGACAGAACAGCTAGATCTACTGTCTCTATTACAATATGACAATCCAGCTTGATCTACTGGCTCTCTTACATTATGACAGACCAGCTAGATCTTCTGTATCTATTATATTATGACAGACCAGCAAGATCTACTGTCTCTATTATATTATGACAGACCAGCTAGATCTACTGTCTCTATTATATTATGACAAACCAGCTAGATCTACTGTCTCTATTATATTATGACAGACCAGCTATCAGCTAGATCTACTGTCTCTATTATATTATGACAGACCAGCTAGATCTAACTGTCTCTATTATATTATGACAGACCAGCTAGATCTACTGTCTCTATTATTTATGACAGACCAGCAGATCTACTGTCTCTATTATATTATGACAGACCAGCTAGATCTACTGTCTCTATTATATTATGACAGACCAGCTAGATCTACTGTCTCTATTATATTATGACAGACCAGCTAGATCTACTGTCTCTATTATATTATGACAGACCAGCTAGATCTACTGTCTCTATTATATTATGACAGACCAGCTAGATCTACTGTCTCTATTATATTATGACAGACCAGCTAGATCTATGTCTCTATTATATTATGACAGACCAGCTAAATCTACTGATCTACTGTCTCTATTATATTATGACAGACCAGCTAGATCTACTGTCTCTATTATATTATGACAGACCAGCTAGATCTACTGTCTCTATTATATTATGACAGACCAGCTAGATCTACTGTCTCTATTATATTATGACAGTAGATCTACTGTCTCAATTTTATTATGACAATATATTATTACAATATGACAATCCAGCTTGATCTACTGGCTCTCTTACATTATGACAGACCAGCTAGATCTTCTGTATCTATTATATTATGACAGACCAGCAAGATCTACTGTCTCTATTATATTATGAGAGACCAGCTAGATCTACCGTCTCTATTATATTATGACAAACCAGCTAGATCTACTGTCTCTATTATATTGTGACAGACCAGCTAGATCTCCTCCCTCTATTATATTATGACAAACCAGCTAGATCTACTGCCTCTATTATATTCTGACAGAACAGCTAGATCTACTGTCTCTATTATATTATGACAGACCATCTAGATCTACTGTCTGTATTTTATTATGACAGACCAGCTAGATCTACTGTCTCTATTGTATTATGACAGACCAGCTAGATCTACTGGCTCTATTATATTATGAGAGACCAGCTAGATCTACTGTCTCTATTATATTATGACAGACCAGCTAGATCTACTGTCTCTATTATATTATGACAGACCAGCTAGATCTACTGTCTCTATTATATTATGACAGACCAGCTAAATGATCTCTATGTCTCTATTATATTATGACAGACCAGCTAGATCTACTGTCTCTATTATATGACAGACCAGCTAGATCTACTGTCTCTATTATATTATGACAGACCAGCTAGATCTACTGTCTCTATTATATTATGATAGACCAGCTAGATCTACTGTCTCTATTATATTATGACAGACCAGCTAGATCTACTGTCTCTATTATTTTATGACAGACCAGCTTGATCTACTGTCTCTGTTATATTATGACAGACCAGCTAGATCTACTGTCTCTATTATATTATGACAGACCAGCTAAATCTACTTTCTCTCTGTCTCTATTATATTATGAGAGACCAGCTAGATCTACCGTCTCTATTATATTATGACAGACCAGCGAGATCTACTGTCTCTATTATATTTTGACAGACCAGGTAGATCTACTATCTCTATTATAATATGACAGTCCAGCTAGATCTACTGTCTCTATTATATTATGACAGACCAGCTAGACCTACTGTCTCTATTATATTATGACAGACCAGCTAGATCTACTGTCTCTATTATATTATGACAGACCAGCTAGATCTACTGTCTCTATTATATTATGACAGACCAGCTAGATCTACTGTCTCTATTATATTATGACAGACCAGCTAGATCTACTGTCTCTATTATATTATGACAGACCAGCTAGATCTACTGTCTCTATTATATTATGACAGACCAGCTAAATCTACTGTCTCTATGTCTCTATTATATTATGACAGACCAGCTAGATCTACTGTCTCTATTATATTATGACAGACCAGCTAGATCTACTGTCTCTATTATATTATGACAGACCAGCTACATGTACTGTCTCTATGTCTCTATTATATTATGACAGACCAGCTAGATCTACTGTCTCTATTATATTATGACAGACCAGCTAGATCTACTGTCTCTATTATTTTAAGACAGACCAGCTTGATCTACTGTCTCTATTGTATTATGACAGACCAGCAAGATCTACTGTCTCTATTATATTATGACAGACCAGCTAGATCTACCGTCTCTATTATATTATGACAAACCAGCTAGATCTACTGTCTCTATTATTTTAAGACAGACCAGCTAGATCTACTGTCGATATTATATTATGACAGACCAGCTAGATCTACTGTCTCTATTATATTATGACAGACCAGCTAGATCTACTGTCTCTATTATATTATGACAGACCAGCTAGATCTACTGTCTCTATTATATTATGACAGACCAGCTAGATCTACTGTCTCTATTATATTATGACAGACCAGCTAGATCTACTGTCTCTATTATATTATGACAGACCAGCTAGATCTACTGTCTCTATTATATTATGACAGACCAGCTAGATCTACTGTCTCTATTATATTATGACAGACCAGCTAGATCTACTGTCTCTATTATATTATGACAGACCAGCTAGATCTACTGTCTCTATTATATTATGACAGACCAGCAAGATCTACTGTCTCTATTATATTATGACAGACCAGCTAGATCTACTGTCTCTATTATATTATGACAGACCAGCTAGATCTACTGTCTCTATTATATTATGACAGACCAGCTAGATCTTCTGTCTCTATTATATTATGACAGACCAGCTAGATCTACTGTCTCTATTATATTATGACAGACCAGCTAGATCTACTGTCTCTATTATATTATGACAGACCAGCTAGATCTACTGTCTCTATTATATTATGACAGACCAGCTAGATCTACTGTCTCTATTATATTATGACAGACCAGCTAGATCTACTGTCTCTATTATATTATGACAGACCAGCTAGATCTACTGTCTCTATTATATTATGACAGACCAGCTAGATCTACTGTCTCTATTATATTATGACAGACCAGCTAGATCTACTGTCTCTATTATATTATGACAGACCAGCAAGATCTACTGTCTCTATTATATTATGACAGACCAGCTAGATCTACTGTCTCTATTATATTATGACAGACCAGCTAGATCTACTGTGTCTATTATATTATGACAGACCAGCTAGATCTTCTGTCTCTATTATATTATGACAGACCAGCTAGATCTACTGTCTCTATTATATTTATGACAGACCAGCTAGATCTACTGTCTCTATTATATTATGACAGACCAGCTAGATCTACTGTCTCTATTATATTATGACAGACCAGCTAGATCTACTGTCTCTATTATATTATGACAGACCAGCTAGATCTACTGTCTCTATTATATTATGACAGACCAGATAGATCTACTGTCTCTATTGTATTATGACAGACCAGCTAGATCTACTGTCTCTATTATATTATGACAGACCAGCTAGATCTACTGTCTCTATTATATTATGACAGACCAGCTAGATCTACTGTCTCTATTATTTTATGACAGACCAGCTTGATCTACTGTCTCTATTATATTATGACAGACCAGCTAGATCTACTGTCTCTATTATATTATGACAGACCAGCTAAATGTACTGTCTCTATGTCTCTATTATATTATGACAGACCAGCTAGATCTACTGTCTCTATTATATTATGACAGACCAGCTAGATCTACTGTCTCTATTATATTATGACAGACCAGCTAGATCTACTGTCTCTATTATATTATGACAGACCAGCTAGATCTACTGTCTCTATTATATTATGACAGACCAGCTAGATCTACTGTCTCTATTATATTATGACAGACCAGCTAGATCTACTGTCTCTATTATATTATGACAGACCAGCTAGATCTACTGTCTCTATTATATTATGACAAACCAGCTAGATCTACTGTCTCTATTATTTTATGACAGACCAGCTAGATCTACTGTCTCTATTATATTATGACAGACCAGCTAGATCTACTGTCTCTATTATATTATGACAGACCAGCTAAATGTACTGTCTCTATGTCTCTATTATATTATGACAGACCAGCTAGATCTACTGTCTCTATTATATTATGACAGACCAGCTAGATCTACTGTCTCTATTATATTATGACAGACCAGCTAGATCTACTGTCTCTATTATATTATGACAGACCAGCTAGATCTACTGTCTCTATTATATTATGACAGACCAGCTAAATCTACTGTCTCTATTATATTATGACAGACCAGCTAGATCTACTGTCTCTATTATATTATGACAGACCAGCTAGATCTACTGTCTCTATTATATTATGACAAACCAGCTAGATCTACTGTCTCTATTATATTATGACAGACCAGCTAGATCTACTGTCTCTATTATATTATGACAGACCAGCTAGATCTACTGTCTCTATTATATTATGACAGACCAGCTAGATCTACTGTCTCTATTATATTATGACAGACCAGCTAGATCTACTGTCTCTATTATATTATGACAGACCAGCTAGATCTACTGTCTCTATTATATTATGACAGACCAGCTAGATCTACTGTCTCTATTATATTATGACAGACCAGCTAGATCTACTGTCTCTATTATATTATGACAGACCAGCTAAATGTACTGTCTCTATGTCTCTATTATATTATGACAGACCAGCTAGATCTACTGTCTCTATTATATTATGACAGACCAGCTAGATCTACTGTCTCTATTATATTATGACAGACCAGCTAGATCTACTGTCTCTATTATATTATGACAGACCAGCTAGATCTACTGTCTCTATTATATTATGACAGACCAGCTAGATCACCCCTGTCTCTATTATATTATGACAGACCAGCTAGATCTACTGTCTCTATTATATTATGACAGACCAGCTCGATCTACTGTCTCTATTATATTATGACAGACAGCTAGATCTACTGTCTCTATTATATTATGACAGACCAGCTAGATCTACTGTCTCTATTATTTTAAGACAGACCAGCTAGATCTACTGTCTCTATTATATTATGACAGACCAGCTAGATCTACTGTCTCTATTATATTATGACAGACCAGCTAGATCTACTGTCTCTATTATATTATGACAGACCAGCTAGATCTACTGTCTCTATTATATTATGACAGACCAGCTAGATCTACTTTCTCTATTATATTATGACAGACCAGCTAAATGTACTGTCTCTATGTCTCTATTATATTATGACAGACCAGCTAGATCTACTGTCTCTATTATATTATGACAGACCAGCTAGATCTACTGTCTCTATTATATTATGACAGACCAGCTAAATGTACTGTCTCTATTATCTATTATGACAGACCAGCTAGATCTACCGTCTCTATTATATTATGACAAACCAGCTAGATCTACTGTCTCTATTATTTTAAGACAGACCAGCTAGATCTACTGTCTCTATTATAGTATGACAGACCAGCTAGATCTACTGTCTCTATTATATTATGAGAGACCAGCTAGATCTACCGTCTCTATTATATTATGACAAACCAGCTAGATCTACTGTCTCTATTATATTATGACAGACCAGCTAGATCTACTGTCTCTATTATATTATGACAGACCAGCTAGATCTACTGTCTCTATTATATTATGACAGATCAGCTAAATGTACTGTCTCTATGTCTCTATTATATTATGACAGACCAGCTAGATCTACTGTCTCTATTATATTATGACAGACCAGCTAGATCTACTGTCTCTATTATATTATGACAGACCAGCTAAATGTAATGTCTCTATGTCTCTATTATATTATGACAGACCAGCTAGATCTACTGTCTCTATTATATTATGACAGACCAGCTAGATATACTGTCTCTCTTATATTATGACAGACCATCTAGATCTACTGTCTGTATTATATTATGACAGACCAGCTAGATATACTGTCTCTATTGTATTATGACAGACCAGCTAGATCTACTGTCTCTATTATAATGTGACAAACCAGCGAGATCTACTGTCTCTATTATTTTAAGACAGACCAGCTAGATCTACTGTCTCTATTATAGTATGACAGACCAGCTAGATCTACTGTCTCTATTATATTATGACAGACCAGCTAGATCTACTGTCTCTATTGTATTATGACAGACCAGCTAGATCTACTGTCTCTATTGTATTATGACAGACCAGCTAGATCTACTGTCTCTATTATATTATGACAGACCAGCTAGATCTACTGTCTCTATTATATTATGACAGACCAGCTAGATCTACTGTCTCTATTATATTATGACAGATCAGCTAGATCTTCTGTCTCTATTATATTATGACAGACCAGCTAGATCTACTGTCTCTATTATATTATGACAGACCAGCTAGATCTACTGTCTCTATTATATTCTGACAGAACAGCTAGATCTACTGTCTCTATTATATTATGACAGACCAGCTAGATCTACTGGCTCTATTATATTATGACAGACCAGCTAGATCTACTGTCTCTATTATATTATGACAGACCAGCTAGATATACTGTCTCTATTATAATATGACAGACCAGCGAGATCTACTGTCTCTATTATATTATGACAGACCAGCTAGATCTACTGTCTCTATTATATTATGACAGACCAGCTAGATCTACTGTCTCTATTATATTATGACAAACCAGCTAGATCTACTGTGTCTATTATTTTATGACAGACCAGCTAGATCTACTGTCTCTATTATATTATGAGAGACCAGCTAGATCTACTGTCTCTATTATATTATGACAAACCAGCTAGATCTACTGTCTCTATTATTTTATGACAGACCAGCAAGATCTACTGTCTCTATTATATTATGACAGACCAGCTAGATCTACCTCCTCTATTATATTATGACAGACCAGCTAGATCTACTGTCTCTATTATATAATGAGAGACCAGCAAGATCTACCGTCTCTATTATATTATGACAAACCAGCTAGATCTACTGTCTCTATTATTTCATGACAAACCAGCTAGATCTACTGTCTCTATTATTTTAAGACAGACCAGCTAGATCTACTGTCTCTATTATATTATGACAGACCAGCAAGATCTACTGTCTCTGTTGTATTATGAGAGACCAGATAGATCTACCGTCCCTATTATATTATGACAGACCAGCTAAATGTACTGTCTCTATGTCTCTATTATATTATGACAGACCAGCTAGAATACTGTCTCTGTTATATTATGACAGACCAGCTAGATCTACTGTCTCTATTATATTATGACAGACCAGCTAGATCTACTGTCTCTATTATATTATGACAGACCAGCTAGATCTACTGTCTCTATTATATTATGACAGACCAGCTAGATCTACTGTCTTTATTGTATTATGACAGACCAGCTAGATCTACTGTCTCTATTATATTATGACAGACCAGCTAGATCTACTGTCTCTATTATTTTATGACAAACCAGCTAGATCTACTGTCTCTATTATTTTATGACAGACCAGCTAGATCTACTGTCTCTATTATTTTATGACAAACCAGCTAGATCTACTGTCTCTATTATTTTATGACAGACCAGCTAGATCTACTGTCTCTATTATATTATGACAAACGAGCGAGATCTACTGTGTCTATTATTTTATGACAGATCAGCTAGATCTACTGTCTCTATTATATTATGAGAGACCAGCTAGATCTAACGTCTCTATTATATTATGACAAACCAGCTAGATCTACTGTCTCTATTATTTTAAGACAGACCAGCTTGATCTACTGTCTCTATTGTATTATGACAGACCAACTAGATCTACTGTCTCTATTATATTCTGACAGAACAGCTCGATCTTCTGTATCTATTATATTATGACAGACCATCTAGATCTACTGTCTGTATTGTATTATGACAGACCAGCTAGATCTACTGTCTCTATTGTATTATGACAGACCAGCTAGATCTACTGTCTCTATTATATTATGAGAGACCAGCTAGATCTACTGTCTCTATTATATTATGACAGACCAGCTAGATCTACTCTCTCTATTATATTATGACAGACCAGCTAGATCTACTGTCTCTATTATATTTTGACAGACCATTTAGATCTACTGTCTCTATTATATTATGACAGACCAGCTAGATCTACTGTCTCTATTATATTATGACAGACCAGCTAGATCTACTGTCTCTATTATTTTATGACAGACCAGCTAGATCTACTGTCTCTATTATATTATGACAGACCAGCTAGATCTACTATCTCTATTATATTATGACAAACCAGCTAGATCTACTGTCTCTATTATTTTATGACAGACCAGCTAGATCTACTGTCTCTATTATATTATGATAGACCAGCTAGATCTACTCTCTCTGTCTCTATTATATTATGACAGACCAGCGAGATCTACTGTCTCTATTATATTCTGACAGAACAGCTAGATCTACTGTCTCTATTACAATATGACAATCCAGCTCGATCTACTGTCTCTATTATTTTAAGACAAACCAGCTAGATCTACTGTCTCTATTATTTTAAGACAGACCAGCTAGATCTACTGTCTCTATTATATTATGACAGACCAGCTAGATCTACTGTCTCTATTATATTATGACAGACCAGCTAGATCTACTGTCTCTATTATATTATGACAGACCAGCTAAATGTACTGTCTCTATGTCTCTATTATATTATGACAGACCAGCTAGATCTACTGTCTCTATTATATTATGACAGACCAGCTAGATCTACTGTCTCTATTATATTATGACAGACCAGCTAGATCTACTGTCTCTATTATATTATGACAGACCAGCTAGATCTACTGTCTGTATTATATTATGACAGACCAGCTAGATCTACTGTCTCTATTGTATTATGACAGACCAGCTAGATCTACTGTCTCTATTATATTATGACAGACCAGCTAGATCTACTGTCTCTATTATATTATGACAAACCAGCTAGATATACTGTCTCTATTATTTTATGACAAACCAGCTAGATCTACTGTCTCTATTATTTTATGACAAACCAGCTAGATCTACTGTCTCTATTATTTTAAGACAGACCAGCTTGATCTACTGTCTCTATTATATTATGACAGACCAGCTAGATCTACTGTCTCTATTATATTATGACAGACCAGCTAGATCTACTGTCTCTATTATATTATGACAGACCAGCTAGATCTACCGTCTCTATTATATTATGACAAACCAGCTAGATCTACTGTCTCTATTATTTTATGACAGACCAGCTAGATCTACTGTCTCTATTATATTATGACAGACCAGCTAGATCTACTGTCTCTATTATATTATGACAGACCATCTAGATCTACTGTCTGTATTTTATTATGACAGACCAGCTAGATCTACTGTCTCTATTGTATTATGACAGACCAGCTAGATCTACTGTCTCTATTATATTATGACAAACCAGCTAGATCTACTGTCTCTATTATATTATGACAAACCAGCTAGATCTACTGTCTCTATTATATTATGACAAACCAGCTAGATCTACTGTCTCTATTATTTTATGACAAACCAGCTAGATCTACTGTCTCTATTATTTTAAGACAGACCAGCTAGATCTACTGTCTCTATTATATTATGACAGACCAGCTAGATCTACTGTCTCTATTATATTATGACAGACCAGCTAAATGTACTGTCTCTATGTCTCTATTATATTATGACAGACCAGCTAGATCTACTGTCTCTATTATATTATGACAGACCAGCTAGATCTACTGTCTCTATTATATTATGACAGACCATCTAGATCTACTGTCTGTATTTTATTATGACAGACCAGCTAGATCTACTGTCTCTATTATATTATGAGAGACCAGCTAGATCTACCGTCTCTATTATATTATGACAAACCAGCTAGATCTACTGTCTCTATTATTTTAAGACAGACCAGCTAGATCTACTGTCTCTATTATATTATGACAGACCAGCTAGATCTACCGTCTCTATTATATTATGACAAACCAGCTAGATCTACTGTCTCTATTATTTTAAGACAGACCAGCTAGATCTACTGTCTCTATTATATTATGACAGACCAGCTAGATCTACTGTCTCTATTATATTATGAGAGACCAGCTAGATCTACCGTCTCTATTATATTATGACAAACCAGCTAGATCTACTGTCTCTATTATTTTAAGACAGACCAGCTAGATCTACTGTCTCTATTATATTATGACAGACCAGCTAGATCTACTGTCTCTATTATATTATGACAGACCAGCTAAATGTACTGTCTCTATGTCTCTATTATATTATGACAGACCAGCTAGATCTACTGTCTCTATTATATTATGACAGACCAGCTAGATCTACTGTCTCTATTATATTATGACAGACCAGCTAAATGTACTGTCTCTATGTCTCTATTATATTATGACAGACCAGCTAGATCTACTGTCTCTATTATATTATGACAGACCAGCTAGATCTACTGTCTCTATTATATTATGACAGACCATCTAGATCTACTGTCTGTATTTTATTATGACAGACCAGCTCGATCTACTGTCTCTATTGTATTATGACAGACCAGCTAGATCTACCGTCTCTATTATATTATGAGAGACCAGCTAGATCTACTGTCTCTATTATATTATGACAGACCAGCTAGATCTACTGTCTCTATTATATTATGACAAACCAGCTAGATCTACTGTCTCTATTATTTTAAGACAGACCAGCTAGATCTACTGTCTCTATTATATTATGACAGACCAGCTAGATCTACTGTCTCTATTATATTATGACAGACCAGCTAAATGTACTTTCTCTATGTCTCTATTATATTATGACAGACCAGCTAGATCTACTGTCTCTATTATATTATGACAGACCAGCTAGATCTACTGTCTCTATTATATTATGACAGACCAGCTAAATGTACTGTCTCTATGTCTCTATTATATTATGACAGACCAGCTAGATCTACTGTCTCTATTATATTATGACAGACCAGCTAGATCTACTGTCTCTATTATATTATGACAGACCATCTAGATCTACTGTCTGTATTATATTATGACAGACCAGCTAGATCTACTGTCTCTATTGTATTATGACAGACCAGCTAGATCTACTGTCTCTATTATAATGTGACAGACCAGCTATATCTACTCCCTCTATTATATTATGACAGACCAGCTAGATCTACTGTCTCTATTATATTATGACAGACCAGCTAGATCTACTGTCTCTATTATATTATGACAAACCAGCTAGATCTACTGTCTCTATTATATTATGACAGACCAGCTAGATCTACTGTCTCTATTATATTATGACAGACCAGCTAGATCTACTGTCTCTATTATTTTAAGACAGACCAGCTAGATCTACTGTCTCTATTATATTATGACAGACCAGCTAGATCTACTTTCTCTATTATATTATGACAGACCAGCTAAATGTACTTTCTCTATGTCTCTATTATATTATGACAGACCAGCTAGATCTACTGTCTCTATTATATTATGACAGACCAGCTAGATCTACTGTCTCTATTATATTATGACAGACCAGCTAAATGTACTGTCTCTATGTCTCTATTATATTATGACAGACCAGCTAGATCTACTGTCTCTATTATATTATGACAGACCAGCTAGATCTACTGTCTCTATTATATTATGACAGACCATCTAGATCTACTGTCTGTATTATATTATGACAGACCAGCTAGATCTACTGTCTCTATTATAATATGACAGACCAGCTAGATCTACTGTCTCTTATAATATGACAGACAAGCTAGATCTACTGTCTCTATTATAATATGATAGACCAGCTAGATCTACTGTCTCTATTATATTGACAGACCAGCTAAATCTACTGTCTCTATTATATTATGACAGACCAGCTAGATCTACTGTCTCTATTATATTATGACAGACCAGCTAGATCTACTGTCTCTATTATAATATGACAACCAGCTAGATCTACTGGCTCTCTTATATTATGACAGACCAGCTAGATCTACTGTCTCTATTGTATTATGACAGACCAGCTAGATCTACTGTCTCTATTGTATTATGACAGACCAGCTAGATCTACTGTCTCTATTATATTATGACAGACCATCTAGATCTACTGTCTGTATTATATTATGACAGACCAGCTAGATCTACTGTCTCTATTGTATTATGACAGACCAGCTAGATCTACTGTCTCTATTATAATGTGACAGACCAGCTATATCTCCTCCCTCTATTATATTTTGACAGACCAGCTAGATCTACTGTCTCTATTATATTATGACAAACCAGCGAGATCTACTGTCTCTATTATTTTAAGACAGACCAGCTAGATCTACTGTCTCTATTATAGTATGACAGACCAGCTAGATCTACTGTCTCTATTATATTATGACAGACCAGCTAGATCTACTGTCTCTATTATATAATGAGAGACCAGCAAGATCTACCGTCTCTATTATATTATGACAAACCAGCTAGATCTACTGTCTCTATTATTTTATGACAAACCAGCTAGATCTACTGACTCTATTATTTTAAGACAGACCATCTAGATCTACTGTATCTATTATAGTATGCCAGACCAGCTAGATCTTCTGTATCTATTATATTATGACAGACCAGCAAGATCTACTGTCTCTGTTATATTATGACAGACCAGATAGATCTACTGTCTCTATTATATTATGACAGACCAGCTAGATCTACTGTCTCTATTATTTTATGACAAACCAGCTAGATCTACTGTCTCTATTATTTTATGAAAGACCAGCTAGATCTACTGTCTCTATTGTATTATGACAGACCAGCTAGATCTACTGTCTCTATTATATTATGACAGACCAGCTAAATGTACTGTCTCTATGTCTCTATTATATTATGACAGACCAGCTAGATCTACTGTCTCTATTATATTATGACAGACCAGCTAGATCTACTGTCTCTATTATTTTATGACAAACCAGCTAGATCTACTGTCTCTATTATTTTAAGACAGACCAGCTAGATCTACTGTCTCTATTATATTATGCCAGACCAGCTAGATCTACTGTATCTATTATATTATGACAGACCAGCAAGATCTACTGTCTCTGTTGTATTATGAGAGACCAGATAGATCTACCGTCTCTATTATATTATGACAAACCAGCTAGATCTACTGTCTCTATTATTTTATGACAAACCAGCTAGATCTACTGTGTCTATTATTTTAAGACAGACCAGCTTGATCTACTGTCTCTATTATATTATGACAGACCAGCTAAATGTACTGTCTCTATGTCTCTATTATATTATGACAGACCAGCTAGATCTACTGTCTCTATTATATTATGACAGACCAGCTAGATCTACTGTCTCTATTATATTATGACAGACCAGCTAGATCTACCGTCTCTATTATATTATGACAAACCAGCTAGATCTACTGTCTCTATTATTTTAAGACAGACCAGCTAGATCTACTGTCTCTGTTATATTATGACAAACCAGCTAGATCTGGCCTCTATTATATGGTGGACAGACCAAGACTCCTCTATTATATTATGAGCGGAGTCAATCACCAGCTTCCGATCTTCTGTCTCTATTATAGGGTAAGACAAGGGTAGCTAATCTACTTCTCCCCCCCCCAACAAGATTTAGATGCAGCTAGTGGCTGTTCTCTGGTTGTCATATATTATGACAGTACCAGCTAGCTCTGGATATATTATGACGTCTGCTAAATGACTTAAATGTAAATGTATATTATGACAGACCAGCTAGATCTACTGTCTCTATTATATTATGACAGACCAGCTAAATGTACTGTCTCTATGTCTCTATTATATTATGACAGACCAGCTAGATCTACTGTCTCTATTATATTATGACAGACCAGCTAGATCTACTGTCTCTATTATATTATGACAGACCAGCTAAATGTACTGTCTCTATGTCTCTATTATATTATGACAGACCAGCTAGATCTACTGTCTCTATTATATTATGACAGACCAGCTAGATCTACTGTCTCTATTATATTATGACAGACCATCTAGATCTACTGTCTCTATTATATTATGACAGACCAGCTAGATCTACTGTCTCTATTATATTATGACAGACCAGCTAGATCTACTGTCTCTATTATATTATGACAGACCAGCTAGATCTACTGTCTCTATTATATTATGACAGACCAGCTAGATCTACTGTCTCTATTATATTATGACAGACCAGCTAGATCTACTGTCTCTATTATATTATGACAGACCAGCTAGATCTACTGTCTCTATTATATTATGACAAACCAGCTAGATCTACTGTCTCTATTATTTTATGACAGACCAGCTAGATCTACTGTCTCTATTATATTATGACAGACCAGCTAGATCTACTGTCTCTATTATATTAAGACAGACCAGCTAAATGTACTGTCTCTATGTCTCTATTATATTATGACAGACCAGCTAGATCTACTGTCTCTATTATATTATGACAGACCAGCTAGATCTACTGTCTCTATTATATTATGAGAGACCAGCTAGATCTACCGTCTCTATTATATTAGGACAAACCAGCTAGATCTACTGTCTCTATTATTTTAAGACAGACCAGCTAGATCTCCTGTCTCTATTATATTATGACAGACCAGCTAGATCTACTTCCTCTATTATATTACGACAGACCAGCTAAATGTACTTTCTCTATGTCTCTATTATATTATGACAGACCAGCTAGATCTACTGTCTCTATTATATTATGACAGACCAGCCAGATCTACTGTCTCTATTATATTATGACAGACCAGCTAAATGTACTGTCTCTATGTCTCTATTATATTATGACAGACCAGCTAGATCTACTGTCTCTATTATATTATGACAGACCAGCTAGATCTACTGTCTCTATTATATTATGACAGACCAGCTAGATCTACTGTCTCTATTATATTATGACAGACCAGCTAGATCTACTGTCTCTATTATATTATGACAGACCAGCTAGATCTACTGTCTCTATTATAATGTGACAGACCAGCTATATCTCCTCCCTCTATTATATTATGCCAGACCAGCTAGATCTACTGTCTCTATTATTTTATGACAGACCAGCAAGATCTACTGTCTCTATCATATTATGAGAGACCAGCTAGATCTATCGTCTCTATTATATTATGACAAACCAGCTAGATTTACTGTCTCTATTATATTATGACAGATCAGCTAGATCTTCTGTCTCTATTATATTGACAGACCAGCTAGATCTACTTTCTCTATTATATTATGACAGACCAGCTAGATCTACTGTCTCTATTATATTATGACAGACCAGCTAGATCTACTGTCTCTATTATTTTATGACAGACCAGCTAGATCTACTGTCTCTATTATATTATGACAGACCAGCTAGATCTACTGTCTCTATTATATTATGACAGACCAGCTAAATCTACTGTCTCTATTATATTATGACAGACCAGCTAGATCTACTGTCTCTATTATATTCTGACAGACCAGCTAGATCTACTGTCTCTATTATAATATGACAATCCAGCTAGATCTACTGGCTCTATTATATTATGACAGACCAGCTAGATCTACTGTCTCTATTATATTATGACAGACCAGCTAGATCTACTGTCTCTATTATAATATGACAGACCAGCTAGATCTACTGTCTCTATTATATTATGACAGAACCAGCTAGATCTACTGTCTCTATTATATTATGACAGACCAGCTAGATCTACTGTCTCTCTTATATTATGACAGACCAGCTAGATCTTCTGTCTCTATTATATTATGACAGACCAGCTAAGATCTACTGTCTCTATTATATTATGACAGACCAGCTAGATCTACTGTCTCTATTATATTATGACAACCAGCTAGATCTACTGTCTCTATTATTTTATGACAGACCAGCTAGATCTACTGTCTCTATTATATTATGACAGACCAGCTAGATCTAACATCTCTATTATATTATGACAAACCAGCTAGATCTACTGTCTCTATTATTTTATGACAGACCAGCAAGATCTACTGTCTCTATTATATTATGACAGACCAGCTAGATCTACTCCCTCTATTATATTATGACAGACCAGCTAGATCTACTGTCTCTATTATATTATGACAACCAGCAAGATCTACTGTCTCTATTATATTATGACAAACCAGCTAGATCTACTGTCTCTATTATATTATGACAGACCAGCTAGATCTACCGTCTCTATTATATTATGACAAACCAGCTAGATCTACTGTCTCTATTATTTTATGACAGACCAGCTAGATCTACTGTCTCTATTATATTGTGACAGACCAGCAAGATCTACTGTCTCTGTTATATTATGAGAGACCAGATAGATCTACCGTCTCTATTATATTATGACAAACCAGCTAGATCTACCGTCTCTATTATTTTAAGACAAACCAGCTAGATCTACTGTGTCTATTATTTTAAGACAGACCAGCTTGATCTAATGTCTCTATTATATTATGACAGACCAGCTAGATCTACTGTCTCTGTTATATTATGAGAGACCAGCTAGATCTACCGTCTCTATTATATTATGACAAACCAGCTAGATCTACTGTCTCTATTATTTTATGACAGACCAGCTAGATCTACTGTCTCTATTATTTTAAGACAGACCAGCTTGATCTACTGTCTCTATTATATTATGACAGACCAGCTAAATGTACTGTCTCTATGTCTCTATTATATTATGACAGACCAGCTAGATCTACTGTCTCTATTATATTATGACAGACCAGCTAGATCTACTGTCTCTATTATATTATGACAGACCAGCTAGATCTACTGTCTCTATTATATTATGACAGACCAGCTAGATCTACTGTCTCTATTATATTATGACAGACCAGCTAGATCTACTGTCTCTATTATATTATGACAGACCAGCTAAATGTACTGTCTCTATGTCTCTATTATATTATGACAGACCAGCTAGATCTACTGTCTCTATTATATTATGACAGACCAGCTAGATCTACTGTCTCTATTATATTATGACAAACCAGCTAGATCTACTGTCTCTATTATTTTAAGACAGACCAGCTAGATCTACTGTCTCTATTATATTATGACAGACCAGCTAGATCTACTGTCTCTATTATATTATGACAGACCAGCTAGATCTACTGTCTCTATTATATTATGACAGACCAGCTAGATCTACCGTCTCTATTATATTATGACAAACCAGCTAGATCTACTGTCTCTATTATTTTAAGACAGACCAGCTAGATCTACTGTCTCTATTATATTATGACAGACCAGCTACATGTACTGTCTCTATGTCTCTATTATATTATGACAGACCAGCTAGATCTACTGTCTCTATTATATTATGACAGACCAGCTAGATCTACTGTCTCTATTATTTTAAGACAGACCAGCTTGATCTACTGTCTCTATTATATTATGACAGACCAGCTAAATGTACTGTCTCTATGTCTCTATTATATTATGACAGACCAGCTAGATCTACTGTCTCTATTATATTATGACAGACCAGCTAGATCTACTGTCTCTATTATATTATGACAAACCAGCTAGATCTACTGTCTCTATTATTTTAAGACAGACCAGCTAGATCTACTGTCTCTATTATATTATGACAGACCAGCTAAATGTACTGTCTCTATGTCTCTATTATATTATGACAGACCAGCTAGATCTACTGTCTCTATTATATTATGACAGACCAGCTAGATCTACCGTCTCTATTATATTAGGACAAACCAGCTAGATCTACTGTCTCTATTATTTTAAGACAGACCAGCTAGATCTACTGTCTCTATTATATTATGACAGACCAGCTAGATCTACTTTCTCTATTATATTATGACAGACCAGCTAAATGTACTTTCTCTATGTCTCTATTATATTATGACAGACCAGCTAGATCTACTGTCTCTATTATATTATGACAGACCAGCTAGATCTACTGTCTCTATTATATTATGACAGACCAGCTAAATGTACTGTCTCTATGTCTCTATTATATTATGAGAGACCAGCTAGATCTACCGTCTCTATTATATTATGACAAACCAGCTAGATCTACTGTCTCTATTATTTTAAGACAGACCAGCTAGATCTACTGTCTCTATTATATTATGACAGACCAGCTAGATTTACTGTCTCTATTATATTATGACAGACCAGCTAAATGTACTGTCTCTATGTCTATTATATTATGACAGACCAGCTAGATCTACTGTCTCTATTATATTATGACAGACCAGCTAGATCTACTGTCTCTATTATATTATGACAGACCAGCTAGATCTACTTTCTCTATTATATTATGACAGACCAGCTAAATGTACTTTCTCTATGTCTCTATTATATTTTGACAGACCAGCTAGATCTACTGTCTCTATTATATTATGACAGACCAGCTAGATCTACTGTCTCTATTATATTATGACAGACCAGCTAGATCTACTGTCTCTATTATATTATGACAAACCAGCTAGATCTACTGTCTCTATTATTTTATGACAGACCAGCTAGATCTACTGTCTCTATTATATTATGAGAGACCAGCAAGATCTACCGTCTCTATTATATTATGACAAACCAGCTAGATCTACTGTCTCTATTATTTTATGACAAACCAGCTAGATCTACTGTCTCTATTATTTTAAGACAGACCAGCTTGATCTACTGTCTCTATTGTATTATGACAGACCAGCTAGATCTACTGTCTCTATTATATTATGACAGACCAGCTAAATGTACTGTCTCTATGTCTCTATTATATTATGACAGACCAGCTAGATCTACTGTCTCTATTATATTATGACAGACCAGCTAGATCTACTGTCTCTATTATATTATGACAGACCAGCTAGATCTACTGTCTCTATTATATTATGACAGACCAGCAAGATCTACTGTCTCTATTATATTATGACAGACCAGCTAGATCTACTGTCTCTATTATATTATGACAGATCAGCTAGATCTTCTGTCTCTATTATATTGACAGACCAGCTAGATCTACTGTCTCTACTATATTATGACAGACCAGCTAGATCTACTGTCTCTATTATATTCTGACAGAACAGCTAGATCTACTGTCTCTATTACAATATGACAATCCAGCTTGATCTACTGGCTCTCTTACATTATGACAGACCAGCTAGATCTACTGTCTCTATTATATTGTGACAGACCAGGTAGATATACTGTCTCTATTATAATATGACAGACCAGCGAGATCTACTGTCTCTATTATATTCTGACAGACCAGCAAGATCTACTGTCTCTATTATATTATGAGAGACCAGCTAGATCTACCGTCTCTATTATATTATGACAAACGAGCGAGATCTACTGTGTCTATTATTTTATGACAGATCAGCTAGATCTACTGTCTCTATTATATTATGAGAGACCAGCTAGATCTACTGTCTCTATTATATTATGACAAACCAGCTAGATCTACTGTGTCTAGCTATTGTCGTTCTTTTAACGACAGACCAACATAAACTACACTGCTAGCTATTAGCTAGCCCAGCTAGTAGCACTGTCTGAAACTATGACACTCCAGGAACGACTTGATTAGTGTACTGTCTCTATTATATTATGACAGACCTAGCTTTAGCAGTACTGTATCATTTTAATCATTTTGTCAATAAGATTCTTGTCTCGTATTAACTTTCTGAACATTCGAGACGTGTAGTCCACTTGTCATTCCAATCTCCTTGCATTAGCGTAGCCTTTTCTGTAGCTGTCAACTATGTGTCTGTCTATCCCTGTTCTTATGCACAGACCAGCTACAAACGCTCCACACCGCGTGGCCAGCCAGCTAGATCTACCCTATTATCTGGTGGTCCCAGCGCGACGACCCAGCTGGATTCCAGGTGTCTCCGGTATTCTGGAACTGCCGATCTGCGACCAACAAGGCAGATTCATCTCAGCCTATGCCTCTCCAGTCCCTTGATGACGGAAACATGGATCACCACAGATAACACTGCTACTCCTACTGCTCTCTCCTATCCGCCCACGTGTTCAACACCCCGAGCTTCTGGTCTAGCTGTGGCACTCGGGATCCTCATCTCTCCCAAGTGGTCTTTCTCTCATTTCTCCCCTTACCCATCTGTCTATCGCCTCCTTTGATTCCATGCTGTATGACCAGACCAGCTAACATCCTTATCATTTATCTCCAGTTCCTAGAGTTATAATGAGCTTGATGCCTTGATAAGCTCCAGCCTGAGACGGCTCACCTCTCACAGTTCTGGGCTACTTTAACCTCCCCACGTCTACCTTTGACTCATTCCTCTCTGCCTCCTTCTTTCCACTCCTCTCCTCTTTGACCTCACCCTCTCACCTTCCCCCTCTACAAGGCAGGCAATACGCTTGACAGACTCATCTTTACTAGATGCTGTTCTTCCACTAACCTCATTGACAACCAGCTCCGATCACTACCTGTCTCCTATTTCCCTCTCGCTCTCATCCAACACTTCCCAGATCTGCCCCTCTCTATGGTATCGCGTCAGACCCAACCTTCGCTCTCTCTCCCCCGCTACTGTCTCTCTTCCATTATCATCTCTTCCAGCTAAACTTTCTCCAACCTATCTCCTGATTCTGCCTCCTCAGACCAGCTCTCCTCCCTTACTGCATCCTTTGACTCTCTATGTCCCCTATCCTCCAGGCCGGCTCGATCTACTCCGTCTCTATTATCATTAGACAGACCAGGGCTCCGGGCAGCCGAGCGGAAATGGAGGAAAACTCGCCTCCCTGCGGACCTGGCATCCTTTCACTCCCTCCTCTCTACATTTTCCTCCTCTGTCTCTGCTGCTAAAGCCACTTTCTACCATTCTAAATTCCAAGCATCTGCCTCTAACCCTAGGAAGCTCTTTGCCACCTTCTCCTCCCTCCTGAATCCTCCCCCTCCTCCCTCTCTGCAGATGACTCTATTATTTTGAAAAGAAGGTCGATCTACTGATCTCGTTTATAAGTAAACGACAGCCGCTAGTTCTGCTCACACTGCCCTACCCTATGCTCTGACCTCTTTCTCCCTCTCTCAGACCAGATGAAATCTACTGTCTCTTTATATTATGCCCAACAACCTGCCCGCTTGACCCTATCCCCTCCTCTCTTCTCCAGACCATTTCCGGAGACCTTCTCCCTTACCTCACCTCGCTCATCAACTCATCCCTGACCGCTGGCTATTCCCTCCCTGTCTTCAAGAGAGCGAGAGTTGCACCCCTTCTGAAAAACCTACACTCTATCCCTCCGATGTCATGACAACTACAGACCAGTATCCCTTCTCTCTTTTCTCTCCAAAACTCTTGAGCGTAGGCCAGCTCTACCGCTATCTCTCTCTGAATGACCTTCTTGATCCAAATCAGTCAGGTTTCAAGACTAGTCACTCAACTGAGACTGCTCTTCTCTGTATCACGGAGGCGACCACTGCTAAAGCTAACTCTCTCTCTCATCCTTCTAGACCTATCGGCTGCCTTCGATACTGTGAACCATCAGATCTCCTCTCCACCCTCTCCGATTATATTCCGACGCGACCAGCTAGATCTACTGTCCTACCTGACAGGTGACAGACCAGGTGGCGTGGCGAGAATCTGTCTCCTCACCACGCGCTCTCACCACTGGTGTCCCCTAGGGCTCTGTTCTAGGCCCTCTCTTTATTTCGCTATACACCAAGTCACTTGGCTCTGTCATAACCTCACATGGTCTCTCCTATCATATTGCTATGCAGACAGACCACAATTAATCTTCTCCTTTTATTCTGATGACCAGGTGGCGAGATCTCTGCATGTCTGGCTATATCAGTGTGGATGACATCACCACCTCAAGCTGAACCTCAGCAAGACGGAGCTCCTCTTCCTCCCGGGGATTACTGCCCGACCATGATCTCGCCATCACGGTTGACAACTCCATTGTGTCCTCCTCCCAGAGCGCTAAGAACCTTGGCGTGATCTGGACAACACCCTGACGTTCTCAACTAACATCAAGGCGGTGTCCCGTTCCTGTAGGTTCATGCTCTACAACATTAGACCAGCTAGATCTACCCTGCCTCACAGGAAGCCAGGTCTCCAGGCACTTGTCATCTCTATTATGATTACTGACAACCAGCTGTTGGCTGGGCTCCCTGCCTGTGCCATTAAACCCCTACAACTCATCCAGAACGCCGCAGCCCGTCTGGTGTTCAACCTTCCCAAGTTCTCGCACGTCACCCCGCTCCTCCGCTCTCTCCACTGGCTTCCAGTTGATATTATCCGCTACAAGACCATGGTGCTTGCCTACGGAGCTAGGGGAACGGCACCTCAGTACCTCCAGGCTCTGATCAGGCCCTACACCCAGCAAGGGCACTGCGTTCTCCACCTCTGGCCTGCTATCCCTACCACTGAGGAAGTACAGTTCCCGACAGCCCAGTCAAAACTGTTCTACTGTCTCTATTATAACAAACTCCCTCACGACGCCAGGACAGCGGAGTCAATCACCATATTCCGGAGACACCTAAATCCACTGTCTCTAATACCTAGGATAGGGTAAGACCAGCTAGAATCCTTCTCACCCCCCAAATATTTAGATGCAAGTGGCTGTTCCACTGGATGCCATAAGGTGTATGCACTAATTTGTATATCTGGATAAGAGCGTCTGCTAAATGACTTAAATGTAATGTAAATGTGTCTATTATTTTATGACAGATCAGCTAGATCTACTGTCTCTATTATATTATGAGAGACCAGCTAGATCTAACATCTCTATTATATTATGACAAACCAGCTAGATCTACTGTCTCTATTATTTTATGACAGACCAGCAAGATCTACTGTCTCTATTATATTGTGACAGACCAGCTAGATCTCCTCCCTCTATTATATTATGACAGACCAGCTAGATCTACTGTCTCTATTATATAATGAGAGACCAGCAAGATCTACCGTCTCTATTATATTATGACAAACCAGCTAGATCTACTGTCTCTATTATTTTATGACAAACCAGCTAGATCTACTGTCTCTATTATTTTAAGACAGACCAGCTAGATCTACTGTCTCTATTATATTATGACAGACCAGCTAGATCTACTGTATCTATTATATTATGACAGACCAGCTAGATCTACTGTCTCTATTATAATATGACAGACCAGCGAGATCTACTGTCTCTATTATATTCTGACAGAACAGCTAGATCTACTGTCTCTATTATTTTAAGACAAACCAGCTAGATCTACTGTCTCTATTATTTTAAGACAGACCAGCTTGATCTACTGTCTCTATTATATTATGACAGACCAGCTAGATCTACTGTCTCTATTATATTATGACAGACCAGCTAGATCTACTGTCTCTATTATATTATGACAGACCAGATAGATCTACCGTCTCTATTATATTATGACAAACCAGCTAGATCTACTGTCTCTATTATTTTAAGACAGACCAGCTAGATCTACTGTCTCTATTATTTTAAGACAGACCAGCTATCTACTGTCTCTATTATATTATGACAGACCAGCTAGAATGTACTGTCTCTATGTCTCTATTATATTATGACAGACCAGCTAGATCTACTGTCTCTATTATATTATGACAGACCAGCTAGATCTACTGTCTCTATTATATTATGACAAACCAGCTAGATCTACTGTCTCTATTATTTTAAGACAGACCAGCTAGATCTACTGTCTCTATTATATTATGACAGACCAGCTAGATCTACTGTCTCTATTATATTATGACAGACCAGCTAGATCTACTGTCTCTATTCTATTATGAGAGACCAGATAGATCTACCGTCTCTATTATATTATGACAAACCAGCTAGATCTACTGTCTCTATTATATTATGACAAACCAGCTAGATCTACTGTCTCTATTATTTTAAGACAGACCAGCTAGATCTACTGTCTCTATTATATTATGACAGACCAGCTAAATGTACTGTCTCTATGTCTCTATTATATTATGACAGACCAGCTAGATCTACTGTCTCTATTATATTATGACAGACCAGCTAGATCTACTGTCTCTATTATATTATGACAGACCAGCTAGATCTACTGTCTCTATTATATTATGACAGACCAGCTAGATCTACTGTCTCTATTATTTTATGACAAACCAGCTAGATCTACTGTCTCTATTATTTTAAGACAGACCAGCTTGATCTACTGTCTCTATTATATTATGACAGACCAGCTAAATGTACTGTCTCTATGTCTCTATTATATTATGACAGACCAGCTAGATCTACTGTCTCTATTATATTATGACAGACCAGCTAGATCTACTGTCTCTATTATATTATGACAAACCAGCTAGATCTACTGTCTCTATTATTTTAAGACAGACCAGCTAGATCTACTGTCTCTATTATATTATGACAGACCAGCTAGACTGTCAGACCAGCTAGATCTACTGTCTCTATTATATTATGACAGACCAGCTAGATCTACTGTCTCTATTATATTATGACAGACCAGCTAGATCTACTGTCTCTATTATATTAGGACAAACCAGCTAGATCTACTGTCTCTATTATTTTATGACAGACCAGCTAGATCTACTGTCTCTATTATATTATGACAGACCAGCTAGATCTACTTTCTCTATTATATTATGACAGACCAGCTAAATGTACTCTACTCTATGTCTCTATTATATTATGACAGACCAGCTAGATCTACTGTCTCTATTATATTATGACAGACCAGCTAGATCTACTGTCTCTATTATATTATGACAGACCAGCTAAATGTACTGTCTCTATGTCTCTATTATATTATGAGAGACCAGCTAGATCTACCGTCTCTATTATATTATGACAAACCAGCTAGATCTACTGTCTCTATTATTTTAAGACAGACCAGCTAGATCTACTGTCTCTATTATATTATGACAGACCAGCTAGATTTACTGTCTCTATTATATTATGACAGACCAGCTAAATGTACTGTCTCTATGTCTCTATTATATTATGACAGACCAGCTAGATCTACTGTCTCTATTATATTATGACAGACCAGCTAGATCTACTGTCTCTATTATATTATGACAGACCAGCTAGATCTACTTTCTCTATTATATTATGACAGACCAGCTAAATGTACTTTCTCTATGTCTCTATTATATTTTGACAGACCAGCTAGATCTACTGTCTCTATTATATTATGACAGACCAGCTAGATCTACTTTCTCTATTATATTATGACAGACCAGCTAGATCTACTGTCTCTATTATATTATGACAAACCAGCTAGATCTACTGTCTCTATTATTTTATGACAGACCAGCTAGATCTACTGTCTCTATTATAGTATGACAGACCAGCTAGATCTACTGTCTCTATTATATTATGAGAGACCAGCTAGATCTACCGTCTCTATTATATTATGACAAACCAGCTAGATCTACTGTCTCTATTATATTATGACAGACCAGCTAGATCTACTGTCTCTATTATATTATGACAGACCAGCTAGATCTACTGTCTCTATTATATTATGACAGACCAGCTAAATGTCTGTCTCTATGTCTCTATTATATTATGACAGACCAGCTAGATCTACTGTCTCTATTATATTATGACAGACCAGCTAGATCTACTGTCTCTATTATATTATGACAGACCAGCTAGATCTACCGTCTCTATTATATTATGACAAACCAGCTAGATCTACTGTCTCTATTATTTTATGACAGACCAGCTAGATCTACTGTCTCTATTATATTATGACAGACCAGCTAAATGTACTGTCTCTATGTCTCTATTATATTATGACAGACCAGCTAGATCTACTGTCTCTATTATTTTAAGACAGACCAGCTAGATCTACTGTCTGTATTATATTATGACAGACCAGCTAGATCTACTGTCTCTATTATATTATGACAGACCAGCTAGATCTACTGTCTCTATTATATTATGACAGACCAGCTAGATCTACTGTCTCTATTATATTATGACAGACCAGCTAGATCTACTGTCTCTATTATATTATGACAGACCAGCTAGATCTACTGTCTCTATTATATTATGACAGACCAGCTAGATCTACTGTCTCTATTATATTATGACAGAACCAGCTAGATCTACTGTCTCTATTATATTATGACAATCCAGCTAGATCTACTGTCTCTATTATATTATGACAGACCAGCTAGATCTACTGTCTCTATTATATTATGACAGACCAGCTAGATCTACTGTCTCTATTATATTATGACAGACCAGCTAGATCTACTGTCTCTATTATATTATGACAGACCAGCTAGATCTACTGTCTCTATTATATTATGACAGACCAGCTAGATCTACTGTCTCTATTATATTATGACAGACCAGCTAGATCTACTGTATCTATTATATTATGACAGACCAGCTAGATCTACTGTCTCTATTATATTATGAGAGACCAGCTAGATCTACCGTCTCTATTATATTATGACAAATGAGCGAGATCTACTGTGTCTATTAATTTATGACAGATCAGCTAGATCTACTGTCTCTATTATATTATGAGAGACCAGCTAGATCTAACATCTCTATTATATTATGACAAACCAGCTAGATCTACTGTCTCTATTATATTATGACAGACCAGCTAGATCTACTGTCTCTATTATATTATGACAGACCAGCTAGATCTACTGTCTCTATTATATTATGACAGACCAGCTAGATCTACTGTCTCTATTATATTATGAGAGACCAGCAAGATCTACCGTCTCTATTATATTATGACAAACCAGCTAGATCTACTGTCTCTATTATTTTATGACAAACCAGCTAGATCTACTGTCTCTATTATTTTAAGACAGACCAGCTAGATCTACTGTCTCTATTATATTATGACAGACCAGCTAGATCTACTGTATCTATTATATTATGACAAACCAGCAAGATCTACTGTCTCTATTATATTATGACAGACCAGCTAGATCTACTGTCTCTATTATATTATGACAGACCAGCTAGATCTACTGTCTCTATTATATTATGACAGACCAGCTAGATCTACTGTCTCTATTATATTATGACAGACCAGCTAGATCTACTGTCTCTATTATTTTATGACAAACCAGCTAGATCTACTGTCTCTATTATTTTAAGACAGACCAGCTAGATCTACTGTCTCTATTATATTATGACAGACCAGCTAGATCTACTGTCTCTATTATATTATGACAGACCAGCTAAATGTACTGTCTCTATGTCTCTATTATATTATGACAGACCAGCTAGATCTACTGTCTCTATTATATTATGACAGACCAGCTAGATCTACTGTCTCTATTATATTATGACAAACCAGCTAGATCTACTGTCTCTATTATTTTAAGACAGACCAGCTAGATCTACTGTCTCTATTATATTATGACAGACCAGCTAGATCTACTGTCTCTATTATATTATGACAGACCAGCTAGATCTACTGTCTCTATTATATTATGACAGACCAGCTAGATCTACTGTCTCTATTATATTATGACAGACCAGCTAGATCTACTGTCTCTATTATTTTATGACAAACCAGCTAGATCTACTGTCTCTATTATTTTAAGACAGACCAGCTAGATCTACTGTCTCTATTATATTATGACAGACCAGCTAAATGTACTGTCTCTATGTCTCTATTATATTATGACAGACCAGCTAGATCTACTGTCTCTATTATATTATGACAGACCAGCTAGATCTACTGTCTCTATTATATTATGACAGACCAGCTAGATCTACTGTCTCTATTATATTATGACAGACCAGCTAGATCTACTGTCTCTATTATTTTATGACAAACCAGCTAGATCTACTGTCTCTATTATATTATGACAGACCAGCTAGATCTACTGTCTCTATTATATTATGACAGACCAGCTAGATCTACTGTCTCTATTATATTATGACAGACCAGCTAGATCTACTGTCTCTATTATATTATGACAGACCAGCTAGATCTACTGTCTCTATTATATTATGACAAACCAGCTAGATCTACTGTCTCTATTATTTTATGACAGACCAGCTAGATCTACTGTCTCTATTATATTATGACAGACCAGCTAAATGTACTGTCTACTGTCTCTATTATATTATGACAGACCAGCTAGATCTACTGTCTCTATTATATTATGACAGACCAGCTAGATCTACTGTCTCTATTATATTATGACAAACCAGCCAGCTAGATCTACTGTCTCTATTATTTTAAGACAGACCAGCTAGATCTACTGTCTCTATTATATTATGACAGACCAGCTAGATCTACTTTCTCTATTATATTATGACAGACCAGCTAAATGTACTGTCTCTATGTCTCTATTATATTATGACAGACCAGCTAGATCTACTGTCTCTATTATATTATGACAGACCAGCTAGATCTACTGTCTCTATTATATTATGACAGACCAGCTAAATGTACTCTCTATGTCTCTATTATATTATGACAGACCAGCTAGATCTACTGTCTCTATTATATTATGACAAACCAGCTAGATCTACTGTCTCTATTATTTTAAGACAGACCAGCTAGATCTACTGTCTCTATTATATTATGACAGACCAGCTAGATCTACTGTCTCTATTATATTATGACAGACCAGCTAAATGTACTGTCTCTATGTCTCTATTATATTATGACAGACCAGCTAGATCTACTGTCTCTATTATATTATGACAGACCAGCTAGATCTACTGTCTCTATTATATTTTGACAGACCAGCTAGATCTACTGTCTCTATTATATTATGACAGACCAGCTAGATCTACTTTCTCTATTATATTATGACAGACCAGCTAAATCTACTGTCTCTATTATATTATGACAGACCAGCTAGATCTACTGTCTCTATTATATTATGACAGACCAGCTAGATCTACTGTCTCTATTATATTATGACAAACCAGATACATCTATTTTCTCTATTATTTTATGACAGACCAGCAAGATCTACTGTCTCTGTTGTATTATGAGAGACCAGATAGATCTACCGTCTCTATTATATTATGACAAACCAGCTAGATCTACTGTCTCTATTATTTTATGACAGACCAGCTAGATCTACTGTCTCTATTATATTATGACAGACCAGCTAAATGTACTGTCTCTATGTCTCTATTATATTATGACAGACCAGCTAGATCTACTGTCTCTATTATATTATGACAGACCAGATAGATCTACTGTCTCTATTATATTATGACAGACCATCTAGATCTACTGTCTGTATTTTATTATGACAGACCAGCTAGATCTACTGTCTCTATTATATTATGACAGACCAGCTAGATCTACTGTCTCTATTATATTATGACAAACCAGCTAGATCTACTGTCTCTATTATATTATGACAGACCAGCTAGATCTACTGTCTCTATTATATTATGACAGACCAGCTAGATCTACTGTCTCTATTATATTATGACAGACCAGCTAGATCTACTGTCTCTATTATATTATGACAGACCAGCTAGATCTACTGTCTCTATTATTTTAAGACAGACCAGCTAGATCTACTGTCTCTATTATATTATGACAGACCAGCTAGATCTACTGTCTCTATTATATTATGACAGACCAGCTAGATCTACTGTCTCTATTATATTATGACAGACCAGCTAGATCTACTGTCTCTATTATATTATGACAGACCAGCTAGATCTACTGTCTCTATTATATTATGACAGACCAGCTAGATCTACTGTCTCTATTATATTATGACAGACCAGCTAGATCTACTGTCTCTATTATATTATGACAGACCAGCTAGATCTACTGTCTCTATTATATTATGACAGACCATCTAGATCTACTGTCTCTATTATTATTATGACAGACCAGCTAGATCTACTGTCTCTATTATATTATGACAGACCAGCTAGATCTACTGTCTCTATTATATTATGACAGACCAGCTAGATCTACTGTCTCTATTATTTTATGACAGACCAGCTAGATCTACTGTCTCTATTATATTATGACAGACCAGCTAGATCTACTGTCTCTATTATATTATGACAGACCAGCTAGATCTACTGTCTCTATTATATTATGACAGACCAGCTAGATCTACTGTCTCTATTATTTATGACAGACCAGCTAGATCTACTGTCTCTATTATATTATGACAGACCAGCTAGATCTACTGTCTCTATTATATTATGACAGACCAGCTAGATCTACTGTCTCTATTATATTATGACAGACCAGCTAGATCTACTGTCTCTATTATATTATGACAGACCAGCTAGATCTACAGTCTCTATTATTTTAAGACAGACCAGCTAGATCTACTGTCTCTATTATATTATGACAGACCAGCTAGATCTACTGTCTCTATTATATTATGACAGACCAGCTAGATCTACTGTCTCTATTATATTATGACAGACCAGCTAGATCTACTGTCTCTATTATATTATGACAAACCAGCTAGATCTACTGTCTCTATTATTTTAAGACAGACCAGCTAGATCTACTGTCTCTATTATATTATGACAGACCAGCTAGATCTACTGTCTCTATTATATTATGACAGACCAGCTAGATCTACTGTCTCTATTATATTATGACAGACCAGCTAGATCTACTGTCTCTATTATATTATGACAGACCAGCTAGATCTACTGTCTCTATTATATTATGACAGACCAGCTAGATCTACTGTCTCTATTATTTTAAGACAGACCAGCTAGATCTACTGTCTCTATTGTATTATGACAGACCAGCTAGATCTACTGTCTCTATTATATTATGACAGACCAGCTAGATCTACTGTCTCTATTATATTATGACAGACCAGCTAGATCTACTGTCTCTATTATATTATGACAGACCAGCTAGATCTACTGTCTCTATTATATTATGACAGACCAGCTAGATCTACTGTCTCTATTATATTATGACAGACCAGCTAGATCTACTGTCTCTATTATATTATGACAGACCAGCTAGATCTACTGTCTCTATTATATTATGACAAACCAGCTAGATCTACTGTCTCTATTATTTTAAGACAGACCAGCTAGATCTACTGTCGATATTATATTATGACAGACCAGCTAGATCTACTGTCTCTATTATATTATGACAGACCAGCTAAATGTACTGTCTCTATGTCTCTATTATATTATGACAGACCAGCTAGATCTACTGTCTCTATTATATTATGACAGACCAGCTAGATCTACTGTCTCTATTATATTATGACAGACCAGCTAGATCTACTGTCTCTATTATATTATGACAGACCAGCTAGATCTACTGTCTCTATTATATTATGACAAACCAGCTAGATCTACTGTCTCTATTATATTATGACAGACCAGCTAGATCTACCGTCTCTATTATATTATGACAGACCAGCTAGATCTACTGTCTCTATTATATTATGACAAACCAGCTAGATCTACTGTCTCTATTATTTATGACAGACCAGCTAGATCTACTGTCTCTATTATATTATGACAGACCAGCTAAATGTACTGTCTCTATTATTATTTATGACAGACCAGCTAGATCTACTGTCTCTATTATATTATGACAGACCAGCTAGATCTACTGTCTCTATTATATTATGACAGACCAGCTAAATGTACTGTCTCTATGTCTCTATTATATTATGACAGACCAGCTAGATCTACTGTCTCTATTATATTATGACAGACCAGCTAGATCTACTGTCTCTATTATATTATGACAGACCAGCTAAATGTACTGTCTCTATGTCTCTATTATATTATGACAGACCAGCTAGATCTACTGTCTCTATTATATTATGACAGACCAGCTAGATCTACTGTCTCTATTATTTTAAGACAGACCAGCTAGATCTACTGTCTCTATTATATTATGACAGACCAGCTAGATCTACTGTCTCTATTATATTATGACAGACCAGCTAAATGTACTGTCTCTATGTCTCTATTATATTATGACAGACCAGCTAGATCTACTGTCTCTATTATATTATGACAGACCAGCTAGATCTACTGTCTCTATTATATTATGACAGACCAGCTAGATCTACTGTCTCTATTATATTATGACAGACCAGCTAGATCTACTGTCTCTATTATATTATGACAGACCAGCTAGATCTACTGTCTCTATTATATTATGACAGACCAGCTAGATCTACTGTCTCTATTATATTATGACAGACCAGCTAGATCTACTGTCTCTATTATATTATGACAGACCAGCTAGATCTACTGTCTCTATTATATTATGACAGACCAGCTAGATCTACTGTCTCTATTATATTATGACAGACCAGCTAGATCTACTGTCTCTATTATATTATGACAGACCAGCTAGATCTACTGTCTCTATTATATTATGACAGACCAGCTAGATCTACTGTCTCTATTATATTATGACAGACCAGCTAAATGATCTACTGTCTCTATTATATTATGACAGACCAGCTAGATCTACTGTCTCTATTATATTATGACAGACCAGCTAGATCTACTGTCTCTATTATATTATGACAGACCAGCTAGATCTACTGTCTCTATTATATTATGACAGACCAGCTAGATCTACTGTCTCTATTATATTATGACAGACCAGCTAGATCTACTGTCTCTATTATATTATGACAGACCAGCTAGATCTACTGTCTCTATTATATTATGACAGACCAGCTAGATCTACTGTCTCTATTATATTATGACAGACCAGCTAGATCTACTGTCTCTATTATATTATGACAGACCAGCTAGATCTACTGTCTCTATTATATTATGACAGACCAGCTAGATCTACTGTCTCTATTATTTTATGACAGACCAGCTAGATCTACTGTCTCTATTATATTATGACAGACCAGCTAGATCTACTGTCTCTATTATATTATGACAGACCAGCTAGATCTACTGTCTCTATTATATTATGACAGACCAGCTAGATCTACTGTCTCTATTATATTATGACAGACCAGCTAGATCTACTGTCTCTATTATATTAAGACAGACCAGCTAGATCTACTGTCTCTATTATATTATGACAGACCAGCTAGATCTACTGTCTCTATTATATTATGACAGACCAGCTAAATGTACTGTCTCTATGTCTCTATTATATTATGACAGACCAGCTAGATCTACTGTCTCTATTATATTATGACAGACCAGCTAGATCTACTGTCTGTCTCTATTATATTATGACAGACCAGCTAGATCTACTGTCTCTATTATATTATGACAGACCAGCTAAATGATCTACTGTCTCTATTATATTATGACAGACCAGCTAGATCTACTGTCTCTATTATATTATGACAGACCAGCTAGATCTACTGTCTCTATTATATTATGACAGACCAGCTAGATCTACTGTCTCTATTATATTATGACAAACCAGCTAGATCTACTGTCTCTATTATATTATGACAGACCAGCTAGATCTACTGTCTCTATTATTATTATGACAGACCAGCTAGATCTACTGTCTCTATTATATTATGACAGACCAGCTAGATCTACTGTCTCTATTATATTATGACAGACCAGCTAGATCTACTGTCTCTATTATATTATGACAGACCAGCTAGATGTACTGTCTCTATGTCTCTATTATATTATGACAGACCAGCTAGATCTACTGTCTCTATTATATTATGACAGACCAGCTAGATCTACTGTCTCTATTATATTATGACAGACCAGCTAGATCTACTGTCTCTATTATATTATGACAGACCAGCTAGATCTACTGTCTCTATTATATTATGACAGACCAGCTAGATCTACTGTCTCTATTATATTATGACAAACCAGCTAGATCTACTGTCTCTATTATATTAAGACAGACCAGCTAGATCTACTGTCTCTATTATATTATGACAGACCAGCTAGATCTACTGTCTCTATTATATTATGACAGACCAGCTAGATCTACTGTCTCTATTATATTATGACAGACCAGCTAGATCTACTGTCTCTATTATATTATGACAGACCAGCTAGATCTACTGTCTCTATTATATTATGACAGACCAGCTAGATCTACTGTCTCTATTATATTATGACAGACCAGCTAGATCTACTGTCTCTATTATATTATGACAGACCAGCTAGATCTACTGTCTCTATTATATTATGACAGACCAGCTAGATCTACTGTCTCTATTATATTATGACAGACCAGCTAGATCTACTGTCTCTATTATATTATGACAGACCAGCTAGATCTACTGTCTCTATTATTTTATGACAGACCAGCTAGATCTACTGTCTCTATTATATTATGACAGACCAGCTAGATCTACTGTCTCTATTATATTATGACAGACCAGCTAGATCTACTGTCTCTATTATATTATGACAGACCAGCTAGATCTACTGTCTCTATTATATTATGACAGACCAGCTAGATCTACTGTCTCTATTATATTATGACAGACCAGCTAGATCTACTGTCTCTATTATATTATGACAGACCAGCTAAATGTACTGTCTCTATGTCTCTATTATATTATGACAGACCAGCTAGATCTACTGTCTCTATTATATTATGACAGACCAGCTAGATCTACTGTCTCTATTATATTATGACAGACCAGCTAGATCTACTGTCTCTATTATATTATGACAGACCAGCTAGATCTACTGTCTCTATTATATTATGACAGACCAGCTAGATCTACTGTCTCTATTATATTATGACAGACCAGCTAAATGTAGATCTACTGTCTCTATTATATTATGACAGACCAGCTAGATCTACTGTCTCTATTATATTATGACAGACCAGCTAGATCTACTGTCTCTATTATATTATGACAGACCAGCTAAATGTATCTATGTCTCTATTATATTATGACAGACCAGCTAGATCTACTACTGTCTCTATTATATTATGACAAACCAGCTAGATCTACTGTCTCTATTATTTTAAGACAGACCAGCTAGATCTACTGTCTCTATTATATTATGACAGACCAGCTAGATCTACTGTCTCTATTATATTATGACAGACCAGCTAGATCTACTGTCTCTATTATATTATGACAGACCAGCTAGATCTACTGTCTCTATTATATTATGACAGACCAGCTAGATCTACTGTCTCTATTATATTATGACAGACCAGCTAGATCTACTGTCTCTATTATATTATGACAAACCAGCTAGATCTACTGTCTCTATTATATTATGACAGACCAGCTAGATCTACTGTCTCTATTATATTATGACAGACCAGCTAGATCTACTGTCTCTATTATATTATGACAAACCAGCTAGATCTACTGTCTCTATTATATTATGACAGACCAGCTAGATCTACTGTCTCTATTATATTATGACAGACCAGCTAGATCTACTGTCTCTATTATATTATGACAGACCAGCTAGATCTACTGTCTCTATTATATTATGACAGACCAGCTAGATCTACTGTCTCTATTATATTATGACAGACCAGCTAGATCTACTGTCTCTATTATATTATGACAGACCAGCTAGATCTACTGTCTCTATTATATTATGACAGACCAGCTAGATCTACTGTCTCTATTATATTATGACAAACCAGCTAGATCTACTGTCTCTATTATTTTAAGACAGACCAGCTAGATCTACTGTCTCTATTATATTATGACAGACCAGCTAGATCTACTGTCTCTATTATATTATGACAGACCAGCTAGATCTACCGTCTCTATTATATTATGACAAACCAGCTAGATCTACTGTCTCTATTATATTATGACAGACCAGCTAGATCTACTGTCTCTATTATATTATGACAGACCAGCTAGATCTACTGTCTCTATTATTTTAAGACAGACCAGCTTGATCTACTGTCTCTATTATATTATGACAGACCAGCTAGATCTACTGTCTCTATTATATTATGACAGACCAGCTAGATCTACTGTCTCTATTATATTATGACAGACCAGCTAGATCTACTGTCTCTATTATATTATGACAGACCAGCTAGATCTACTGTCTCTATTATATTATGACAGACCAGCTAGATCTACTGTCTCTATTATATTATGACAGACCAGCTAGATCTACTGTCTCTATTATATTATGACAGACCAGCTAGATCTACCGTCTCTATTATATTATGACAAACCAGCTAGATCTACTGTCTCTATTATTTTAAGACAGACCAGCTAGATCTACTGTCTCTATTATATTATGACAGACCAGCTAGATCTACTGTCTCTATTATATTATGACAGGCCAGCTATATGTACTGTCTCTATTATATTATGACAGACCAGCTAGATCTACTGTCTCTATTATATTATGACAGACCAGCTAGATCTACTGTCTCTATTATATTATGACAGACCAGCTAGATCTACTGTCTCTATTATATTATGACAGACCAGCTAGATCTACTGTCTCTATTATATTATGACAGACCAGCTAGATCTACTGTCTCTATTATATTATGACAGACCAGCTAGATCTACTGTCTCTATTATATTATGACAGACCAGCTAGATCTACTGTCTCTATTATATTATGACAGACCAGCTAGATCTACTGTCTCTATTATATTATGACAGACCAGCTAGATCTACTGTCTCTATTATATTATGACAGACCAGCTAAATGATCTACTGTCTCTATTATATTATGACAGACCAGCTAGATCTACTGTCTCTATTATATTATGACAGACCAGCTAGATCTACTGTCTCTATTATATTATGACAGACCAGCTAAATGTACTGTCTCTATTCTCTATTATATTATGACAGACCAGCTAGATCTACTGTCTCTATTATATTATGACAGACCAGCTAGATCTACTGTCTCTATTATATTATGACAGACCAGCTAAATGTACTGTCTCTATGTCTCTATTATATTATGACAGACCAGCTAGATCTACCGTCTCTATTATATTATGACAAACCAGCTAGATCTACTGTCTCTATTATTTTAAGACAGACCAGCTAGATCTACTGTCTCTATTATATTATGACAGACCAGCTAGATCTACTGTCTCTATTATATTATGACAGACCAGCTAAATGTACTGGCTCTATGTCTCTATTATATTATGACAGACCAGCTAGATCTACTGTCTCTATTATATTATGACAGACCAGCTAGATCTACTGTCTCTATTATATTATGACAGACCAGCTAGATCTACTTCTCTATTATATTATGACAGACCAGCTAAATGTCTACTCTATGTCTCTATTATATTTTGACAGACCAGCTAGATCTACTGTCTCTATTATATTATGACAGACCAGCTAGATCTACTGTCTCTATTATATTATGACAGACCAGCTAGATCTACTGTCTCTATTATATTATGACAACCAGATACATCTATTTCTCTATTATATTATGACAGACCAGCTAGATCTACTGTCTCTATTATATTATGACAGACCAGATAGATCTACCGTCTCTATTATATTATGACAAACCAGCTAGATCTACTGTCTCTATTATTTTATGACAGACCAGCTAGATCTACTGTCTCTATTATATTATGACAGACCAGCTAAATGTACTGTCTCTATGTCTC